>NW_027252582.1:300000-600000 GCF_044704955.1 Pristiophorus japonicus | reverse complement strand
AGTTACTAAAAACCGAATAAAAATCATGAAAAATTGGGTTGGCTCATACGGGGATCATGCCCGCGCTCTTTGCTTTATTAATACCACGCCCTAAACGACCGATTTAACCGGCAACAAAATGCCCTCGGGCTGCGTGAAAGCAGAGCCTGAGATGATTTTGTATCCGGAACACACTGGGTGATAGAGTAACTGCATAAGAATTGAACACATCGCATCGCTTAAACATTGTTCACTCTTAGAAACATAGAAAATAGGTGCAGGAGCAGGCCATTCAGCTCTTCTAGCCTGCACCGCCATTCAATGAGTTCATGGCTGAACATGAAACTTCAGTACCATATACAAAACTGGGCAGAGTATAAATAGAACGTAACAGAGCGCTGAATCTAAAAAAAATCATGTCGAAAATTAGTACCACGCAACCGCTGAACAGCCCAGCCCTCAACCACTGTCTCGATCTAAAACCAGCTTCTCCCCTTAAAATGAAGGAAACGTAAAATCACCAGATATTGCCGAAACCCGGGATTGAACCAGTGACCTTTAAATCTTCAGTCTCACGCTCTCCCAACTGGACTATTTCGGCACAACAGAAAACGCAGCAAAACTTTCTCACACCTTTTTGAAAGAAAACTTAAACCCCGGAAGGAATTGCCCCGCACACTCAGTCCTCATTTCGGGGCAATGGGTCCCAAATACATCTCGGAGCTCCGGATGTGTTCATGTAATGTATAATGATATTGAAAAGGAGAGATTTAACGTTAGTGATGGTGAATCTCGGTTACATCAAAAACTCAATGAATTCTCTGCCGGGAAATTCAGATCTTGGAAATCGCCTTTCAACGCTAAACATTGACACGCAGTGAGCCAGTGTGCACTGTAGAAGGGGCCCTGTCCAAATGAATGCTCAAGGATAAGTTATCAGTGCCCATGGTCCAGGCATTCCCTGATTCCAGTCTTGCACTCTTTGCGAAGTTTAAAATGCTGAATATTTCCGCAGTGGCAATGCATTGATTGATGACAAGCTCGAGTGATGTGGCGCAAATACGTACCTGCAAGACTAAAGATAGCCATGATTGGCAAAATGTACGTTGTCTATCAGCAATTGGAGTTCCACTTGTTGAGCGAGATCTTGTCATTTAGTGCAGACTTTAAAACATAAGTGTTTTTGTGGTATCACGACACGCTGCTGATGATTGGGGCAACAACAGCGAGTTGAGCTGCAAGCATGTTGAGGAACAGCATTGCATTTCGAAACACCGCAGATACAATGTTCCCTGACCGGGAATCGAACGCGGGCCGCGGCTGTGAAAGCGCCGAATCCTAACCACTAGACCACCAGGGAAGCTGCTGCAAACGTTTGTGCCAGCAAGCAGACCAACCCAGTCTTTCCTCCTTGCTGTTTAGAAATTCTCATCACATTCGCGCCAGGGAAAACTGTTCGCAGCAAATGGCAGTTTTTGTGGAGAACATCAAAGACATGTCCGCGCAATCACAGCGTTAAGTGCGGCTAGGCATCCACTGAAATCCATTTCATTCTCTCCTTTTTCCGGGAATTTTCACTCTCGGTACCGTGTGAAGATTTCATTTGGTGCTTTTGTCCTGAAATGCAGCCTTTTGCTCATCTCCTGGCGACAGAACCGTTCTGTCTTTCTGTTCTGCTTTTAACCATTGACGGGAACAGCTCTCCAGTTCATCGGTTATGCGCAAAGCAAGAAACACGTATCAACAGAAAGTTGTGCTCTGCACACCGTCGGCAAAGAAGCAATGGCTGTTATTCCAAATCGTTCCCATCCCTTGGGATTCCGTGTGGATTTGTTTCGTTATGAAGATTTGATTGTAAAAGTTACTAAAAACCGAATAAAAATCATGAAAAATTGGGTTGGCTCATACGGGGATCATGCCCGCGCTCTTTGCTTTATTAATACCACGCCCTAAACGACCGATTTAACCGGCAACAAAATGCCCTTGGGCTGCGTGAAAGCAGAGCCTGAGATGATTTTGTATCCGGAACACACTGGGTGATAGAGTAACTGCATAAGAATTGAACACATCGCATCGCTTAAACATTGTTCACTCTTAGAAACATAGAAAATAGGTGCAGGAGCAGGCCATTCAGCTCTTCTAGCCTGCACCGCCATTCAATGAGTTCATGGCTGAACATGAAACTTCAGTACCATATACAAAACTGGGCAGAGTATAAATAGAACGTAACAGAGCGCTGAATCTAAAAAAAATCATGTCGAAAATTAGTACCACGCAACCGCTGAACAGCCCAGCCCTCAACCACTGTCTCGATCTAAAACCAGCTTCTCCCCTTAAAATGAAGGAAACGTAAAATCACCAGATATTGCCGAAACCCGGGATTGAACCAGTGACCTTTAAATCTTCAGTCTCACGCTGTCCCAACTGGACTATTTCGGCACGACAGAAAACGAAGCAAAACTTTCTCACACCTTTTTGAAAGAAAACTTAAACCCCGGAAGGAATTGCCCCGCACACTCAGTCCTCATTTCGGGGCAATGGGTCCCAAACACATCTCGGAGCTCCGGATGTGTTCATGTAATGTATAATGATATTGAAAAGGAGAGATTTAACGTTAGTGATGGTGAATCTCGGTTACATCAAAAACTCCATGAATTCTCTGCCGGGAAATTCAGATCTTGGAAATCGCCTTTCAACGCTAAACATTGACACGCAGTGAGCCAGTGTGCACTGTAGAAGGGGCCCTGTCCAAATGAATGCTCAAGGATAAGTTATCAGTGCCCATGGTCCAGGCATTCCCTGATTCCAGTCTTGCACTCTTTGCGAAGTTTAAAATGCTGAATATTTCCGCAGTGGCAATGCATTGATTGATGACAAGCTCGAGTGATGTGGCGCAAATACGTACCTGCAAGACTAAAGATAGCCATGATTGGCAAAATGTACGTTGTCTATCAGCAATTGGAGTTCCACTTGTTGAGCGAGATCTTGTCATTTAGTGCAGACTTTAAAACATAAGTGTTTTTGTGGTATCACGACACACTGCTGATGATTGGGGCAACAACAGCGAGTTGAGCTGCAAGCATGTTGAGGAACAGCATTGCATTTCGAAACACCGCAGATACAATGTTCCCTGACCGGGAATCGAACGCGGGCCGCGGCTGTGAAAGCGCCGAATCCTAACCACTAGACCACCAGGGAAGCTGCTGCAAACGTTTGTGCCAGCAAGCAGACCAACCCAGTCTTTCCTCCTTGCTGTTTAGAAATTCTCATCACATTCGCGCCAGGGAAAACTGTTCGCAGCAAATGGCAGTTTTTGTGGAGAACATCAAAGACATGTCCGCGCAATCACAGCGTTAAGTGCGGCTAGGCATCCACTGAAATCCATTTCATTCTCTCCTTTTTCCGGGAATTTTCACTCTCGGTACCGTGTGAAGATTTCATTTGGTGCTTTTGTCCTGAAATGCAGCCTTTTGCTCATCTCCTGGCGACAGAACCGTTCTGTCTTTCTGTTCTGCTTTTAACCATTGACGGGAACAGCTCTCCAGTTCATCGGTTATGCGCAAAGCAAGAAACACGTATCAACAGAAAGTTGTGCTCTGCACACCGTCGGCAAAGAAGCAATGGCTGTTATTCCAAATCGTTCCCATCCCTTGGGATTCCGTGTGGATTTGTTTCGTTATGAAGATTTGATTGTAAAAGTTACTAAAAACCGAATAAAAATCATGAAAAATTGGGTTGGCTCATACGGGGATCATGCCCGCGCTCTTTGCTTTATTAATACCACGCCCTAAACGACCGATTTAACCGGCAACAAAATGCCCTTGGGCTGCGTGAAAGCAGAGCCTGAGATGATTTTGTATCCGGAACACACTGGGTGATAGAGTAACTGCATAAGAATTGAACACATCGCATCGCTTAAACATTGTTCACTCTTAGAAACATAGAAAATAGGTGCAGGAGCAGGCCATTCAGCTCTTCTAGCCTGCACCGCCATTCAATGAGTTCATGGCTGAACATGAAACTTCAGTACCATATACAAAACTGGGCAGAGTATAAATAGAACGTAACAGAGCGCTGAATCTAAAAAAAATCATGTCGAAAATTAGTACCACGCAACCGCTGAACAGCCCAGCCCTCAACCACTGTCTCGATCTAAAACCAGCTTCTCCCCTTAAAATGAAGGAAACGTAAAATCACCAGATATTGCCGAAACCCGGGATTGAACCAGTGACCTTTAAATCTTCAGTCTCACGCTGTCCCAACTGGACTATTTCGGCACGACAGAAAACGAAGCAAAACTTTCTCACACCTTTTTGAAAGAAAACTTAAACCCCGGAAGGAATTGCCCCGCACACTCAGTCCTCATTTCGGGGCAATGGGTCCCAAACACATCTCGGAGCTCCGGATGTGTTCATGTAATGTATAATGATATTGAAAATCTTAATGCTCATGTTAATTCATCACTGCCCACGATCCAGGCTCTCTCTGATTCCGGTATTGTGCACGTTGCTACGTTGAAAATGTGCATTTTTCCGCACTGGCAATGAATTGACTGATAGCCGGGCTGTGATCAGCTCGGTTTGTTAGGGTAATGCCGCGCAAGAAAGTACATGGAAGAATAATGATCATTGTGATTGTTCTCACACTGCACTTAAATGTTGGCAAACCGTACAATGTCAATCAGCAATTGTAGTTCCATATGTTCATTTAATGTACTGATGAAGTGTTCATAAAGACACAAATATTGCACACCAGGCTAGATCTCACAGTGTTGAAGACACTGTGAAATATACTGGAGAGTTTATATACTGTTTTAGAACTTAACATGTCAGTAAAATTCCCTGTTCTGTTCTCGACACTGATGGGGTGTGAAAGGGAGACGGGCCGAAGGCCTATTGAGCCGCACTGACCCCGAGCTAAGGTGAAATTAAAGCAGGTTCTGTCCTTTGCAGTGACATGATGAAGAGAGATCAGAGTCGCGAATCAAGGAGAGATTTAACGTTAGTGATGGTGAATCTCGGTTACATCAAAAACTCCATGAATTCTCTGCCGGGAAATTCAGATCTTGGAAATCGCCTTTAAACGCTAAACATTGACACGCAGTGAGCCAGTGTGCACTGTAGAAGGGGCCCTGTCCAAATGAATGCTCAAGGATAAGTTATCAGTGCCCATGGTCCAGGCATTCCCTGATTCCAGTCTTGCACTCTTTGCGAAGTTTAAAATGCTGAATATTTCCGCAGTGGCAATGCATTGATTGATGACAAGCTCGAGTGATGTGGCGCAAATACGTACCTGCAAGACTAAAGATAGCCATGATTGGCAAAATGTACGTTGTCTATCAGCAATTGGAGTTCCACTTGTTGAGCGAGATCTTGTCATTTAGTGCAGACTTTAAAACATAAATGTTTTTGTGGTATCACGACACGCTGCTGATGATTGGGGCAACAACAGCGAGTTGATCTGCAAGCATGTTGAGGAACAGCATTGCATTTCGAAACACCGCAGATACAATGTTCCCTGACCGGGAATCGAACCCGGGCCGCGGCGGTGAAAGCGCCGAATCCTAACCACTAGACCACCAGGGAAGCTGCTGCAAACGTTTGTGCCAGCAAGCAGACCAACCCAGTCTTTCCTCCTTGCTGTTTAGAAATTCTCATCACATTCGCGTTAGGGAAAACTGTTCGCAACAAATGGCAGTTTTTGTGGAGAACATCAAAGACATGTCCGCGCAATCACAGCGTTAAGTGCGGCTAGGCATCCACTGAAATCCATTTCATTCTCTCCTTTTTCCGGGAATTTTCACTCTCGGTACCGTGTGAAGATTTCATTTGGTGCTTTTGTCCTGAAATGCAGCCTTTTGCTCATCTCCTGGCGACAGAACCGTTCTGTCTTTCTGTTCTGCTTTTAACCATTGACGGGAACAGCTCTCCAGTTCATCGGTTATGCGCAAAGCAAGAAACACGTATCAACAGAAAGTTGTGCTCTGCACACCGTCGGCAAAGAAGCAATGGCTGTTATTCCAAATCGTTCCCATCCCTTGGGATTCCGTGTGGATTTGTTTCGTTATGAAGATTTGATTGTAAAAGTTACTAAAAACCGAATAAAAATCATAAAAAATTGGGTTGGCTCATACGGGGATCATGCCCGCGCTCTTTGCTTTATTAATACCACGCCCTAAACGACCGATTTAACCGGCAACAAAATGCACTTGGGCTGCGTGAAAGCAGAGCCTGAGATGATTTTGTATCCGGAACACACTGGGTGATAGAGTAACTGCATAAGAATTGAACACATCGCATCGCTTAAACATTGTTCACTCTTAGAAACATAGAAAATAGGTGCAGGAGCAGGCCATTCAGCTCTTCTAGCCTGCACCGCCATTCAATGAGTTCATGGCTGAACATGAAACTTCAGTACCATATACAAAACTGGGCAGAGTATAAATAGAACGTAACAGAGCGCTGAATCTAAAAAAAATCATGTCGAAAATTAGTACCACGCAACCGCTGAACAGCCCAGCCCTCAACCACTGTCTCGATCTCAAACCAGCTTCTCCCCTTAAAATGAAGGAAACGTAAAATCACCAGATATTGCCGAAACCCGGGATTGAACCAGTGACCTTTAAATCTTCAGTCTCACGCTCTCCCAACTGGACTATTTCGGCCCGACAGAAAACGAAGCAAAACTTTCTCACACCTTTTTGAAAGAAAACTTAAACCCCGGAAGGAATTGCCCCGCACACTCAGTCCTCATTTCGGGGCAATGGGTCCCAAACAATCTCGGAGCTCCGGATGTGTTCATGTAATGTATAATGATATTGAAAATCTTAATGCTCATGTTAATTCATCACTGCCCACGATCCAGGCACTCTCTGATTCCGGTATTGTGCACGTTGCTACGTTGAAAATGTGCATTTTTCCGCACTGGCAATGAATTGACTGATAGCCGGGCTGTGATCAGCTCGGTTTGTTAGGGTAATGCCGCGCAAGAAAGTACATGGAAGAATAATGATCATTGTGATTGTTCTCACACTGCACTTAAATGTTGGCAAACCGTACAATGTCAATCAGCAATTGTAGTTCCATATGTTCATTTAATGTACTGATGAAGTGTTCATAAAGACACAAATATTGCACACCAGGCTAGATCTCACAGTGTTGAAGACACTGTGAAATATACTGGAGAGTTTATATACTGTTTTAGAACTTAACATGTCAGTAGAATTCCCTGTTCTGTTCTCGACACTGATGGGGTGTGAAAGGGAGACGGGCCGAAGGCCTATTGAGCCGCACTGACCCCGAGCCAAGGTGAAATTAAAGCAGGTTCTGTCCTTTGCAGTGACATGATGAAGAGAGATCAGAGTCGCGAATCAAGGAGAGATTTAACGTTAGTGATGGTGAATCTCGGTTACATCAAAAACTCCATGAATTCTCTGCCGGGAAATTCAGATCTTGGAAATCGCCTTTAAACGCTAAACATTGACACGCAGTGAGCCAGTGTGCACTGTAGAAGGGGCCCTGTCCAAATGAATGCTCAAGGATAAGTTATCAGTGCCCATGGTCCAGGCATTCCCTGATTCCAGTCTTGCACTCTTTGCGAAGTTTAAAATGCTGAATATTTCCGCAGTGGCAATGCATTGATTGATGACAAGCTCGAGTGATGTGGCGCAAATACGTACCTGCAAGACTAAAGATAGCCATGATTGGCAAAATGTACGTTGTCTATCAGCAATTGGAGTTCCACTTGTTGAGCGAGATCTTGTCATTTAGTGCAGACTTTAAAACATAAGTGTTTTTGTGGTATCACGACACGCTGCTGATGATTGGGGCAACAACAGCGAGTTGAGCTGCAAGCATGTTGAGGAACAGCATTGCATTTCGAAACACCGCAGATACAATGTTCCCTGACCGGGAATCGAACCCCGGCAGCGGCGGTGAAAGCGCCGAATCCTAACCACTAGACCACCAGGGAAGCTGCTGCAAACGTTTGTGCAAGCAAGCAGACCAACCCAGTCTTTCCTCCTTGCTGTTTAGAAATTCTCATCACATTCGCGCCAGGGAAAACTGTTCGCAGCAAATGGCAGTTTTTGTGGAGAACATCAAAGACATGTCCGCGCAATCACAGCGTTAAGTGCGGCTAGGCATCCACTGAAATCCATTTCATTCTCTCCTTTTTCCGGGAATTTTCACTCTCGGTACCGTGTGAAGATTTCATTTGGTGCTTTTGTCCTGAAATGCAGCCTTTTGCTCATCTCCTGGCGACAGAACCGTTCTGTCTTTCTGTTCTGCTTTTAACCATTGACGGGAACAGCTCTCCAGTTCATCGGTTATGCGCAAAGCAAGAAACACGTATCAACAGAAAGTTGTGCTCTGCACACCGTCGGCAAAGAAGCAATGGCTGTTATTCCAAATCGTTCCCATCCCTTGGGATTCCGTGTGGATTTGTTTCGTTATGAAGATTTGATTGTAAAAGTTACTAAAACCCGAATAAAAATCATGAAAAATTGGGTTGGCTCATACGGGGATCATGCCCGCGCTCTTTGCTTTATTAATACCACGCCCTAAACGACCGATTTAACCGGCAACAAAATGTCCTTGGGCGGCGTGAAAGCAGAGCCTGAGATGATTTTGTATCCGGAACACACTGGGTGATAGAGTAACTGCATAAGAATTGAACACATCGCATCGCTTAAACATTGTTCACTCTTAGAAACATAGAAAATAGGTGCAGGAGCAGGCCATTCAGCTCTTCTAGCCTGCACCGCCATTCAATGAGTTCATGGCTGAACATGAAACTTCAGTACCATATACAAAACTGGGCAGAGTATAAATAGAACGTAACAGAGCGCTGAATCTAAAAAAAATCATGTCGAAAATTAGTACCACGCAACCGCTGAACAGCCCAGCCCTCAACCACTGTCTCGATCTCAAACCAGCTTCTCCCCTTAAAATGAAGGAAACGTAAAATCACCAGATATTGCCGAAACCCGGGATTGAACCAGTGACCTTTAAATCTTCAGTCTCACGCTCTCCCAACTGGACTATTTCGGCACGACAGAAAACGAAGCAAAACTTTCTCACACCTTTTTGAAAGAAAACTTAAACCCCGGAAGGAATTGCCCCGCACACTCAGTCCTCATTTCGGGGCAATGGGTCCCAAACACATCTCGGAGCTCCGGATGTGTTCATGTAATGTATAATGATATTGAAAATCTTAATGCTCATGTTAATTCATCACTGCCCACGATCCAGGCACTCTCTGATTCCGGTATTGTGCACGTTGCTACGTTGAAAATGTGCATTTTTCCGCACTGGCAATGAATTGACTGATAGCCGGGCTGTGATCAGCTCGGTTTGTTAGGGTAATGCCGCGCAAGAAAGTACATGGAAGAATAATGATCATTGTGATTGTTCTCACACTGCACTTAAATGTTGGCAAACCGTACAATGTCAATCAGCAATTGTAGTTCCATATGTTCATTTAATGTACTGATGAAGTGTTCATAAAGACACAAATATTGCACACCAGGCTAGATCTCACAGTGTTGAAGACACTGTGAAATATACTGGAGAGTTTATATACTGTTTTAGAACTTAACATGTCAGTAGAATTCCCTGTTCTGTTCTCGACACTGATGGGGTGTGAAAGGGAGACGGGCCGAAGGCCTATTGAGCCGCACTGACCCCGAGCCAAGGTGAAATTAAAGCAGGTTCTGTCCTTTGCAGTGACATGATGAAGAGAGATCAGAGTCGCGAATCAAGGAGAGATTTAACGTTAGTGATGGTGAATCTCGGTTACATCAAAAACTCCATGAATTCTCTGCCGGGAAATTCAGATCTTGGAAATCGCCTTTAAACGCTAAACATTGACACGCAGTGAGCCAGTGTGCACTGTAGAAGGGGCCCTGTCCAAATGAATGCTCAAGGATAAGTTATCAGTGCCCATGGTCCAGGCATTCCCTGATTCCAGTCTTGCACTCTTTGCGAAGTTTAAAATGCTGAATATTTCCGCAGTGGCAATGCATTGATTGATGACAAGCTCGAGTGATGTGGCGCAAATACGTACCTGCAAGACTAAAGATAGCCATGATTGGCAAAATGTACGTTGTCTATCAGCAATTGGAGTTCCACTTGTTGAGCGAGATCTTGTCATTTAGTGCAGACTTTAAAACATAAGTGTTTTGTGGTATCACGACACGCTGCTGATGATTGGGGCAACAACAGCGAGTTGAGCTGCAAGCATGTTGAGGAACAGCATTGCATTTCGAAACACCGCAGATACAATGTTCCCTGACCGGGAATCGAACCCCGGCAGCGGCGGTGAAAGCGCCGAATCCTAACCACTAGACCACCAGGGAAGCTGCTGCAAACGTTTGTGCAAGCAAGCAGACCAACCCAGTCTTTCCTCCTTGCTGTTTAGAAATTCTCATCACATTCGCGCCAGGGAAAACTGTTCGCAGCAAATGGCAGTTTTTGTGGAGAACATCAAAGACATGTCCGCGCAATCACAGCGTTAAGTGCGGCTAGGCATCCACTGAAATCCATTTCATTCTCTCCTTTTTCCGGGAATTTTCACTCTCGGTACCGTGTGAAGATTTCATTTGGTGCTTTTGTCCTGAAATGCAGCCTTTTGCTCATCTCCTGGCGACAGAACCGTTCTGTCTTTCTGTTCTGCTTTTAACCATTGACGGGAACAGCTCTCCAGTTCATCGGTTATGCGCAAAGCAAGAAACAAGTATCAACAGAAAGTTGTGCTCTGCACACCGTCGGCAAAGAAGCAATGGCTGTTATTCCAAATCGTTCCCATCCCTTGGGATTCCGTGTGGATTTGTTTCGTTATGAAGATTTGATTGTAAAAGTTACTAAAAAGCGAATAAAAATCATGAAAAATTGGGTTGGCTCATACGGGGATCATGCCCGCGCTATTTGCTTTATTAATACCACGCCCTAAACGACCGATTTAACCGGCAACAAAATGTCCTTGGGCTGCGTGAAAGCAGAGCCTGAGATGATTTTGTATCCGGAACACACTGGGTGATAGAGTAACTGCATAAGAATTGAACACATCGCATCGCTTAAACATTGTTCACTCTTAGAAACATAGAAAATAGGTGCAGGAGCAGGCCATTCAGCTCTTCTAGCCTGCACCGCCATTCAATGAGTTCATGGCTGAACATGAAACTTCAGTACCATATACAAAACTGGGCAGAGTATAAATAGAACGTAACAGAGCGCTGAATCTAAAAAAAATCATGTCGAAAATTAGTACCACGCAACCGCTGAACAGCCCAGCCCTCAACCACTGTCTCGATCTCAAACCAGCTTCTCCCCTTAAAATGAAGGAAACGTAAAATCACCAGATATTGCCGAAACCCGGGATTGAACCAGTGACCTTTAAATCTTCAGTCTCACGCTCTCCCAACTGGACCATTTCGGCACGACAGAAAACGAAGCAAAACTTTCTCACACCTTTTTGAAAGAAAACTTAAACCCCGGAAGGAATTGCCCCGCACACGCAGTCCTCATTTCGGGGCAATGTGTCCCAAACACATCTCGGAGCTCCGGATGTGTTCATGTAATGTATAATGATATTGAAAAGGAGAGATTTAACGTTAGTGATGGTGAATCTCGGTTACATCAAAAACTCCATGAATTCTCTGCCGGGAAATTCAGATCTTGGAAATCGCCTTTAAACGCTAAACATTGACACGCAGTGAGCCAGTGTGCACTGTAGAAGGGGCCCTGTCCAAATGAATGCTCAAGGATAAGTTATCAGTGCCCATGTTCCAGTCATTCCCTGATTCCAGTCTTGCACTCTTTGCGAAGTTTAAAATGCTGAATATTTCCGCAGTGGCAATGCATTGATTGATGACAAGCTCGAGTGATGTGGCGCAAATACGTACCTGCAAGACTAAAGATAGCCATGATTGGCAAAATGTACGTTGTCTATCAGCAATTGGAGTTCCACTTGTTGAGCGAGATCTTGTCATTTAGTGCAGACTTTAAAACATAAGTGTTTTTGTGGTATCACGACACGCTGCTGATGATTGGGGCAAAAACAGCGAGTTGAGCTGCAAGCATGTTGAGGAAGAGCATTGCATTTCGAAACACCGCAGATACAATGTTCCCTGACCGGGAATCGAACCCGGGTCGCGGCGGTGAAAGCGCCGAATCCTAACCACTAGACCACCAGGGAAGCTGCTGCAAACGTTTGTGCCAGCAAGCAG
Organism: Pristiophorus japonicus; assembly: GCF_044704955.1. Classification (NCBI taxonomy): domain Eukaryota; kingdom Metazoa; phylum Chordata; class Chondrichthyes; family Pristiophoridae; genus Pristiophorus; species Pristiophorus japonicus. The sequence continues at coordinate 587,795 of NW_027252582.1, read as the reverse complement.
ACCAACCCAGTCTTTCCTCCTTGCTGTTTAGAAATTCTCATCACATTCGCGCCAGGGAAAATTGTTCGCAGCAAATGGCAGTTTTTGTGGAGAACATCAAAGACATGTCCGCGCAATCACAGTGTTAAGTGCGGCTAGGCATCCATTGAAATCCATTTCATTCTCTCCTTTTTCCGGGAATTTTCACTCTCGGTACCGTGTGAAGATTTCATTTGGTGCTTTTGTCCTGAAATGCAGCCTTTTGCTCATCCCCTGGCGACAGAACCGTTCTGTCTTTCTGTTCTGCTTTTAACCATTGACGGGAACAGCTCTCCAGTTCATCGGTTATGCGCAAAGCAAGAAACACGTATCAACAGAAAGTTGTGCTCTGCACACCGTCGGCAAAGAAGCAATGGCTGTTATTCCAAATCGTTCCCATCCCTTGGGATTCCGTGTGGATTTGTTTCGTTATGAAGATTTGATTGTAAAAGTTACTAAATACCGAATACAAATCATGAAAAATTGGGTTGGCTCATACGGGGATCATGCCCGCGCTCTTTGCTTTATTAATACCACGCCCTAAACGACCGATTTAACCGGCAACAAAATGCCCTTGGGCTGCGTGAAAGCAGAGCCTGAGATGATTTTGTATCCGGAACACACTGGGTGATAGAGTAACTGCATAAGAATTGAACACATCGCATCGCTTAAACATTGTTCACTCTTAGAAACATAGAAAATAGGTGCAGGAGCAGGCCATTCAGCTCTTCTAGCCTGCACCGCCATTCAATGAGTTCATGGCTGAACATGAAACTTCAGTACCATATACAAAACTGGGCAGAGTATAAATAGAACGTAACAGAGCGCTGAATCTAAAAAAAATCATGTCGAAAATTAGTACCACGCAACCGCTGAACAGCCCAGCCCTCAACCACTGTCTCGATCTCAAACCAGCTTCTCCCCTTAAAATGAAGGAAACGTAAAATCACCAGATATTGCCGAAACCCGGGATTGAACCAGTGACCTTTAAATCTTCAGTCTCACGCTCTCCCAACTGGACTATTTCGGCACGACAGAAAACGAAGCAAAACTTTCTCACACCTTTTTGAAAGAAAACTTAAACCCCGGAAGGAATTGCCCCGCACACTCAGTCCTCATTTCGGGGCAATGGGTCCCAAACACATCTCGGAGCTCCGGATGTGTTCATGTAATGTATAATGATATTGAAAAGGAGAGATTTAACGTTAGTGATGGTGAATCTCGGTTACATCAAAAACTCCATGAATTCTCTGCCGGGAAATTCAGATCTTGGAAATCGCCTTTAAACGCTAAACATTGACACGCAGTGAGCCAGTGTGCACTGTAGAAGGGGCCCTGTCCAAATGAATGCTCAAGGATAAGTTATCAGTGCCCATGGTCCAGGCATTCCCTGATTCCAGTCTTGCACTCTTTGCGAAGTTTAAAATGCTGAATATTTCCGCAGTGGCAATGCATTGATTGATGACAAGCTCGAGTGATGTGGCGCAAATACGTACCTGCAAGACTAAAGATAGCCATGATTGGCAAAATGTACGTTGTCTATCAGCAATTGGAGTTCCACTTGTTGAGCGAGATCTTGTCATTTAGTGCAGATTTTAAAACATAAGTGTTTTTGTGGTATCACGACACGCTGCTGATGATTGGGGCAACAACAGCGAGTTGAGCTGCAAGCATGTTGAGGAAGAGCATTGCATTTCGAAACACCGCAGATACAATGTTCCCTGACCGGGAATCGAACCCGGGCGGCGGCGGTGAAATCGCCGAATCCTAACCACTAGACTACCAGGGAAGCTGCTGCAAACGTTTGTGCCAGCAAGCAGACCAACCCAGTCTTTCCTCCTTGCTGTTTAGAAATTCTCATCACATTCGCGCCAGGGAAAACTGTTCGCAGCAAATGGCAGTTTTTGTGGAGAACATCAAAGACATGTCCGCGCAATCACAGTGTTAAGTGCGGCTAGGCATCCATTGAAATCCATTTCATTCTCTCCTTTTTCCGGGAATTTTCACTCTCGGTACCGTGTGAAGATTTCATTTGGTGCTTTTGTCCTGAAATGCAGCCTTTTGCTCATCTCCTGGCGACAGAACCGGTCTGTCTTTCTGTTCTGCTTTTAACCATTGACGGGAACAGCTCTCCAGTTCATCGGTTATGCGCAAAGCAAGAAACACGTATCAACAGAAAGTTGTGCTCTGCACACCGTCGGCAAAGAAGCAATGGCTGTTATTCCAAATCGTTCCCATCCCTTGGGATTCCGTGTGGATTTGTTTCGTTATGAAGATTTGATTGTAAAAGTTACTAAATACCGAATAAAAATCATGAAAAATTGGGTTGGCTCATACGGGGATCATGCCCGCGCTCTTTGCTTTATTAATACCACGCCCTAAACGACCGATTTAACCGGCAACAAAATGCCCTTGGGCTGCGTGAAAGCAGAGCCTGAGATGATTTTGTATCCGGAACACACTGGGTGATAGAGTAACTGCATAAGAATTGAACACATCGCATCGCTTAAACATTGTTCACTCTTAGAAACATAGAAAATAGGTGCAGGAGCAGGCCATTCAGCTCTTCTAGCCTGCACCGCCATTCAATGAGTTCATGGCTGAACATGAAACTTCAGTACCATATACAAAACTGGGCAGAGTATAAATAGAACGTAACAGAGCGCTGAATCTAAAAAAAATCATGTCGAAAATTAGTACCACGCAACCGCTGAACAGCCCAGCCCTCAACCACTGTCTCGATCTCAAACCAGCTTCTCCCCTTAAAATGAAGGAAACGTAAAATCACCAGATATTGCCGAAACACGGGATTGAACCAGTGACCTTTAAATCTTCAGTCTCACGCTCTCCCAACTGGACCATTTCGGCACGACAGAAAACGAAGCAAAACTTTCTCACACCTTTTTGAAGAAAAACTTAAACCCCGGAAGTAATTGCCCCGCACACGCAGTCCTCATTTCGGGGCAATGTGTCCCAAACACATCTAGGAGCTCCGGATGTGTTCATGTAATGTATAATGATATTGAAAAGGAGAGATTTAACGTTAGTGATGGTGAATCTCGGTTACATCAAAAACTCCATGAATTCTCTGCCGGGAAATTCAGATCTTGGAAATCGCCTTTAAACGCTAAACATTGACACGCAGTGAGCCAGTGTGCACTGTAGAAGGGGCCCTGTCCAAATGAATGCTCAAGGATAAGTTATCAGTGCCCATGTTCCAGTCATTCCCTGATTCCAGTCTTGCACTCTTTGCGAAGTTTAAAATGCTGAATATTTCCGCAGTGGCAATGCATTGATTGATGACAAGCTCGAGTGATGTGGCGCAAATACGTACCTGCAAGACTAAAGATAGCCATGATTGGCAAAATGTACGTTGTCTATCAGCAATTGGAGTTCCACTTGTTGAGCGAGATCTTGTCATTTAGTGCAGACTTTAAAACATAAGTGTTTTTGTGGTATCACGACACGCTGCTGATGATTGGGGCAACAACAGCGAGTTGAGCTGCAAGCATGTTGAGGAAGAGCATTGCATTTCGAAACACCGCAGATACAATGTTCCCTGACCGGGAATCGAACCCGGGTCGCGGCGGTGAAAGCGCCGAATCCTAACCACTAGACCACCAGGGAAGCTGCTGCAAACATTTGTGCCAGCAAGCAGACCAACCCAGTCTTTCCTCCTTGCTGTTTAGAAATTCTCATCACATTCGCGCCAGGGAAAACTGTTCGCAGCAAATGGCAGTTTTTGTGGAGAACATCAAAGACATGTCCGCGCAATCACAGTGTTAAGTGCGGCTAGGCATCCATTGAAATCCATTTCATTCTCTCCTTTTTCCGGGAATTTTCACTCTCGGTACCGTGTGAAGATTTCATTTGGTGCTTTTGTCCTGAAATGCAGCCTTTTGCTCATCTCCTGGCGACAGAACCGTTCTGTCTTTCTGTTCTGCTTTTAACCATTGACGGGAACAGCTCTCCAGTTCATCGGTTATGCGCAAAGCAAGAAACACGTATCAACAGAAAGTTGTGCTCTGCACACCGTCGGCAAAGAAGCAATGGCTGTTATTCCAAATCGTTCCCATCCCTTGGGATTCCGTGTGGATTTGTTTCGTTATGAAGATTTGATTGTAAAAGTTACTAAATACCGAATAAAAATCATGAAAAATTGGGTTGGCTCATACGGGGATCATGCCCGCGCTCTTTGCTTTATTAATACCACGCCCTAAACGACCGATTTAACCGGCAACAAAATGCCCTTGGGCTGCGTGAAAGCAGAGCCTGAGATGATTTTGTATCCGGAACACACTGGGTGATAGAGTAACTGCATAAGAATTGAACACATCGCATCGCTTAAACATTGTTCACTCTTAGAAACATAGAAAATAGGTGCAGGAGCAGGCCATTCAGCTCTTCTAGCCTGCACCGCCATTCAATGAGTTCATGGCTGAACATGAAACTTCAGTACCATATACAAAACTGGGCAGAGTATAAATAGAACGTAACAGAGCGCTGAATCTAAAAAAAATCATGTCGAAAATTAGTACCACGCAACCGCTGAACAGCCCAGCCCTCAACCACTGTCTCGATCTCAAACCAGCTTCTCCCCTTAAAATGAAGGAAACGTAAAATCACCAGATATTGCCGAAACCCGGGATTGAACCAGTGACCTTTAAATCTTCAGTCTCACGCTCTCCCAACTGGACTATTTCGGCACGACAGAAAACGAAGCAAAACTTTCTCACACCTTTTTGAAAGAAAACTTAAACCCCGGAAGGAATTGCCCCGCACACTCAGTCCTCATTTCGGGGCAATGGGTCCCAAACACATCTCGGAGCTCCGGATGTGTTCATGTAATGTATAATGATATTGAAAAGGAGAGATTTAACGTTAGTGATGGTGAATCTCGGTTACATCAAAAATTCCATGAATTCTCTGCCGGGAAATTCAGATCTTGGAAATCGCCTTTAAACGCTAAACTTTGACACGCAGTGAGCCAGTGTGCACTGTAGAAGGGGCCCTGTCCAAATGAATGCTCAAGGATAGGTTATCAGTGCCCATGGTCCAGGCATTCCCTGATTCCAGTCTTGCACTCTTTGCGAAGTTTAAAATGCTGAATATTTCCGCAGTGGCAATGCATTGATTGATGACAAGCTCGAGTGATGTGGCGCAAATACGTACCTGGAAGACTAAAGATAGCCATGATTGGCAAAATGTACGTTGTCTATCAGCAATTGGAGTTTCACTTGTTGAGCGAGATCTTGTCATTTAGTGCAGACTTTAAAACATAAGTGTTTTTGTGGTATCACGACACGCTGCTGATGATTGGGGCAACAACAGCGAGTTGAGCTGCAAGCATGTTGAGGAAGAGCATTGCATTTCGAAACACCGCAGATACAATGTTCCCTGACCGGGAATCGAACCCGGGCCGCGGCGGTGAAAGCGCCGAATCCTAACCACTAGACCACCAGGGAAGCTGCTGCAAACGTTTGTGCCAGCAAGCAGACCAACCCAGTCTTTCCTCCTTGCTGTTTAGAAATTCTCATCACATTCGCGCCAGGGAAAACTGTTCGCAGCAAATGGCAGTTTTTGTGGAGAACATCAAAGACATGTCCGCGCAATCACAGTGTTAAGTGCGGCTAGGCATCCATTGAAATCCATTTCATTCTCTCCTTTTTCCGGGAATTTTCACTCTCGGTACCGTGTGAAGATTTCATTTGGTGCTTTTGTCCTGAAATGCAGCCTTTTGCTCATCTCCTGGCGACAGAACCGTTCTGTCTTTCTGTTCTGCTTTTAACCATTGACGGGAACAGCTCTCCAGTTCATCGGTTATGCGCAAAGCAAGAAACACGTATCAACAGAAAGTTGTGCTCTGCACACCGTCGGCAAAGAAGCAATGGCTGTTATTCCAAATCGTTCCCATCCCTTGGGATTCCGTGTGGATTTGTTTCGTTATGAAGATTTGATTGTAAAAGTTACTAAATACCGAATAAAAATCATGAAAAATTGGGTTGGCTCATACGGGGATCATGCCCGCGCTCTTTGCTTTATTAATACCACGCCCTAAACGACCGATTTAACCGGCAACAAAATGCCCTTGGGCTGCGTGAAAGCAGAGCCTGAGATGATTTTGTATCCGGAACACACTGGGTGATAGAGTAACTGCATAAGAATTGAACACATCGCATCGCTTAAACATTGTTCACTCTTAGAAACATAGAAAATAGGTGCAGGAGCAGGCCATTCAGCTCTTCTAGCCTGCACCGCCATTCAATGAGTTCATGGCTGAACATGAAACTTCAGTACCATATACAAAACTGGGCAGAGTATAAATAGAACGTAACAGAGCGCTGAATCTAAAAAAAATCATGTCGAAAATTAGTACCACGCAACCGCTGAACAGCCCAGCCCTCAACCACTGTCTCGATCTCAAACCAGCTTCTCCCCTTAAAATGAAGGAAACGTAAAATCACCAGATATTGCCGAAACCCGGGATTGAACCAGTGACCTTTAAATCTTCAGTCTCAAGCTCTCCCAACTGGACTATTTCGGCACGACAGAAAACGAAGCAAAACTTTCTCACACCTTTTTGAAAGAAAACTTAAACCCCGGAAGGAATTGCTCCGCACACTCAGTCCTCATTTCGGGGCAATGGGTCCCAAACACATCTCGGAGCTCCGGATGTGTTCATGTAATGTATAATGATATTGAAAAGGAGAGATTTAACGTTAGTGATGGTGAATCTCGGTTACATCAAAAACTCCATGAATTCTCTGCCGGGAAATTCAGTTCTTGGAAATCGCCTTTAAACGCTAAACTTTGACACGCAGTGAGCCAGTGTGCACTGTAGAAGGGGCCCTGTCCAAATGAATGCTCAAGGATAAGTTATCAGTGCCCATGGTCCAGGCATTCCCTGATTCCAGTCTTGCACTCTTTGCGAAGTTTAAAATGCTGAATATTTCCGCAGTGGCAATGCATTGATTGATGACAAGCTCGAGTGATGTGGCGCAAATACGTACCTGCAAGACTAAAGATAGCCATGATTGGCAAAATGTACGTTGTCTATCAGCAATTGGAGTTCCACTTGTTGAGCGAGATCTTGTCATTTAGTGCAGACTTTAAAACATAAGTGTTTTTGTGGTATCACGACACGCTGCTGATGATTGGGGCAACAACAGCGAGTTGAGCTGCAAGCATGTTGAGGAACAGCATTGCATTTCGAAACACCGCAGATACAATGTTCCCTGACCGGGAATCGAACCCGGGCCGCGGCGGTGAAAGCGCCGAATCCTAACCACTAGACCACCAGGGAAGCTGCTGCAAACGTTTGTGCCAGCAAGCAGACCAACCCAGTCTTTCCTCCTTGCTGTTTAGAAATTCTCATCACATTCGCGCCAGGGAAAACTGTTCGGAGCAAATGGCAGTTTTTGTGGAGAACATCAAAGACATGTCCGCGCAATCACAGTGTTAAGTGCGGCTAGGCATCCATTGAAATCCATTTCATTCTCTCCTTTTTCCGGGAATTTTCACTCTCGGTACCGTGTGAAGATTTCATTTCGTGCTTTTGTCCTGAAATGCAGCCTTTTGCTCATCTCCTGGCGACAGAACCGTTCTGTCTTTCTGTTCTGCTTTTAACCATTGACGGGAACAGCTCTCCAGTTCATCGGTTATGCGCAAAGCAAGAAACACGTATCAACAGAAAGTTGTGCTCTGCACACCGTCGGCAAAGAAGCAATGGCTGTTATTCCAAATCGTTCCCATCCCTTGGGATTCCGTGTGGATTTGTTTCGTTATGAAGATTTGATTGTAAAAGTTACTAAATACCGAATAAAAATCATGAAAAATTGGGTTGGCTCATACGGGGATCATGCCCGCGCTCTTTGCTTTATTAATACCACGCCCTAAACGACCGATTTAACCGGCAACAAAATGCCCTTGGGCTGCGTGAAAGCAAATCCTGAGATGATTTTGTATCCGGAACACACTGGGTGATAGAGTAACTGCATAAGAATTGAACACATCGCATCGCTTAAACATTGTTCACTCTTAGAAACATAGAAAATAGGTGCAGGAGCAGGCCATTCAGCTCTTCTAGCCTGCACCGCCATTCAATTAGTTCATGGCTGAACATGAAACTTCAGTACCATATACAAAACTGGGCAGAGTATAAATGGAACGTAACAGAGCGCTGAATCTAAAAAAAATCATGTCGAAAATTAGTACCACGCAACCGCTGAACAGCCCAGCCCTCAACCACTGTCTCGATCTCAAACCAGCTTCTCCCCTTAAAATGAAGGAAACGTAAAATCACCAGATATTGCCGAAACCCGGGATTGAACCAGTGACCTTTAAATCTTCAGTCTCACGCTCTCCCAACTGGACTATTTCGGCACGACAGAAAACGAAGCAAAACTTTCTCACACCTTTTTGAAAGAAAACTTAAACCCCGGAAGGAATTGCTCCGCACACTCAGTCCTCATTTCGGGGCAATGGGTCCCAAACACATCTCGGAGCTCCGGATGTGTTCATGTAATGTATAATGATATTGAAAAGGAGAGATTTAACGTTAGTGATGGTGAATCTCGGTTACATCAAAAACTCCATGAATTCTCTGCCGGGAAATTCAGATCTTGGAAATCGCCTTTAAACGCTAAACATTGACACGCAGTGAGCCAGTGTGCACTGTAGAAGGGGCCCTGTCCAAATGAATGCTCAAGGATAAGTTATCAGTGCCCATGGTCCAGGCATTCCCTGATTCCAGTCTTGCACTCTTTGCGAAGTTTAAAATGCTGAATATTTCCGCAGTGGCAATGCATTGATTGATGACAAGCTCGAGTGATGTGGCGCAAATACGTACCTGCAAGACTAAAGATAGCCATGATTGGCAAAATGTACGTTGTCTATCAGCAATTCGAGTTCCACTTGTTGAGCGAGATCTTGTCATTTAGTGCAGACTTTAAAACATAACTGTTTTTGTGGTATCACGACACGCTGCTGATGATTGGGGCAACAACAGCGAGTTGAGCTGCAAGCATGTTGAGGAAGAGCATTGCATTTCGAAACACCACAGATACAATGTTCCCTGACCGGGAATCGAACCCGGGCCGCGGCAGTGAAAGCGCCGTATCCTAACCACTAGACCACCAGGGAAGCTGCTGCAAACGTTTCTGCCAGCAAGCAGACCAACCCAGTCTTTCCTCCTTGCTGTTTAGAAATTCTCATCACATTCGCGCCAGGGAAAACTGTTCGCAGCAAATGGCAGTTTTTGTGGAGAACATCAAAGACATGTCCGCGCAATCACAGCGTTAAGTGCGGCTAGGCATCCACTGAAATCCATTTCATTCTCTCCTTTTTCCGGGAATTTTCACTCTCGGTACCGTGTGAAGATTTCATTTGGTGCTTTTGTCCTGAAATGCAGCCTTTTGCTCATCTCCTGGCGACAGAACCGTTCTGTCTTTCTGTTCTGCTTTTAACCATTGACGGGAACAGCTCTCCAGTTCATCGGTTATGCGCAAAGCAAGAAACACGTATCAACAGAAAGTTGTGCTCTGCACACCGTCGGCAAAGAAGCAATGGCTGTTATTCCAAATCGTTCCCATCCCTTGGGATTCCGTGTGGATTTGTTTCGTTATGAAGATTTGATTGTAAAAGTTACTAAAAACCGAATAAAAATCATGAAAAATTGGGTTGGCTCATACGGGGATCATGCCCGCGCTCTTTGCTTTATTAATACCACGCCCTAAACGACCGATTTAACCGGCAACAAAATGCCCTTGGGCTGCGTGAAAGCAGAGCCTGAGATGATTTTGTATCCGGAACAAACTGGGTGATAGAGTAACTACATAAGAATTGAACACATCGCATCGCTTAAACATTGTTCACTCTTAGAAACATAGAAAATAGGTGCAGGAGCAGGCCATTCAGCTCTTCTAGCCTGCACCGCCATTCAATGAGTTCATGGCTGAACATGAAACTTCAGTACCATATACAAAACTGGGCAGAGTATAAATAGAACGTAACAGAGCGCTGAATCTAAAAAAAATCAAGTCGAAAATTAGTACCACGCAACCGCTGAACAGCCCAGCCCTCAACCACTGTCTCGATCTCAAACCAGCTTCTCCCCTTAAAATGAAGGAAACGTAAAATCACCAGATATTGCCGAAACCCGGGATTGAACCAGTGACCTTTAAATCTTCAGTCTCACGCTCTCCCAACTGGACTATTTCGGCACGACAGAAAACGAAGCAAAACTTTCTCACACCTTTTTGAAAGAAAACTTAAACCCCGGAAGGAATTGCCCCGCACACTCAGTCCTCATTTCGGGGCAATGGGTCCCAAACACATCTCGGAGCTCCGGATGTGTTCATGTAATGTATAATGATATTGAAAAGGAGAGATTTAACGTTAGTGATGGTGAATCTCGGTTACATCAAAAATTCCATGAATTCTCTGCCGGGAAATTCAGATCTTGGAAATCGCCTTTAAACGCTAAACTTTGACACGCAGTGAGCCAGTGTGCACTGTAGAAGGGGCCCTGTCCAAATGAATGCTCAAGGATAGGTTATCAGTGCCCATGGTCCAGGCATTCCCTGATTCCAGTCTTGCACTCTTTGCGAAGTTTAAAATGCTGAATATTTCCGCAGTGGCAATGCGTTGATTGATGACAAGCTCGAGTGATGTGGCGCAAATACGTACCTGGAAGACTAAAGATAGCCATGATTGGCAAAATGTACGTTGTCTATCAGCAATTGGAGTTCCACTTGTTGAGCGAGATCTTGTCATTTAGTGCAGACTTTAAAACATAAGTGTTTTTGTTGTATCACCACACGCTGCTGATGATTGGGGCAACAACAGCGAGTTGAGCTGCAAGCATGTTCAGGAACAACATTGCATTTCGAAGCACCGCAGATACAATGCTCCCTGACCGGGAATCGAACCCGGGCCGCGGCGGTGAAAGCGCCGAATCCTAACCACTAGACCACCAGGGAAGCTGCTGCAAACGTTTGTGCCAGCAAGCAGACCAACCCAGTCTTTCCTCCTTGCTGTTTAGAAATTCTCATCACATTCGCGCCAGGGAAAACTGTTCGCAGCAAATGGCAGTTTTTGTGGAGAACATCAAAGACATGTCCGCGCAATCACAGTGTTAAGTGCGGCTAGGCATCCACTGAAATCCATTTCATTCTCTCCTTTTTCCGGGAATTTTCACTCTCGGTACCGTGTGAAGATTTCATTTGGTGCTTTTGTCCTGAAATGCAGCCTTTTGCTCATCTCCTGGCGACAGAACCGTTCTGTCTTTCTGTTCTGCTTTTAACCATTGACGGGAACAGCTCTCCAGTTCATCGGTTATGCGCAAAGCAAGAACCACGTATCAACAGAAAGTTGTGCTCTGCACACCGTCGGCAAAGAAGCAATGGCTGTTATTCCAAATCGTTCCCATCCCTTGGGATTCCGTGTGGATTTGTTTCGTTATGAAGATTTGATTGTAAAAGTTACTAAAAACCGAATAAAAATCATGAAAAATTGGGTTGGCTCATACGGGGATCATGCCCGCGCTCTTTGCTTTATTAATACCACGCCCTAAACGACCGATTTAACCGGCAACAAAATGCCCTTGGGCTGCGTGAAAGCACAGCCTGAGATGATTTTGTATCCGGCACACACTGGGTGATAGAGTTACTGCATAAGAATTGAACACATTGCATCGCTTAAACATTGTTCACTCTTAGAAACATAGAAAATAGGTGCAGGAGCAGGCCATTCAGCTCTTCTAGCCTGCACCGCCATTCAATGAGTTCATGGCTGAACATGAAACTTCAGTACCATATACAAAACTGGGCAGAGTATAAATAGAACGTAACAGAAAAAGAGCGCTGAATCTAAAAAAAATCATGTCGAAAATTAGTACCACGCAACCGCTGAACAGCCCAGCCCTCAACCACTGTCTCGATCGAAAACCAGCTTCTCCCCTTAAAATGAAGGAAACGTAAAATCACCAGATATTGCCGAAACCCGAGATTGAACCAGTGACCTTTAAATCTTCAGTCTCACGCTCTCCCAACTGGACTATTTCGGCCCGACAGAAAACGAAGCAAAACTTTCTCACACCTTTTTGAAAGAAAACTTAAACCCCGGAAGGAATTGCCCCGCACACTGAGTCATCATTTCGGGGCAATGGGTCCCAAACACATCTCGGAGCTCCGGATGTGTTCATGTAATGTATAATGATATTGAAAAGGAGAGATTTAACGTTAGTGATGGTGAATCTCGGTTACATCAAAAACTCCATGAATTCTCTGCCGGGAAATTCAGATCTTGGAAATCGCCTTTAAACGCTAAACTTTGACACGCAGTGAGTCAGTGTGCACTGTAGAAGGGGCCCTGTCCAAATGAATGCTCAAGGATAAGTTATCATTGCCCATGGTCCAGGCATTCCCTGATTCCAGTCTTGCACTCTTTGCGAAGTTTAAAATGCTGAATATTTCCGCAGTAGCAATGCATTGATTGATGACAAGCTCGAGTGATGTGGCGCAAATACGTACCTGGAAGACCAAAGATAGCCATGATTGGCAAAATGTACGTTGTCTATCAGCAATTGGAGTTCCACTTGTTGAGCGAGATCTTGTCATTTAGTGCAGACTTTAAAACATAAGTGTTTTTGTGGTATCACGACACGCTGCTGATGATTGGGGCAACAACAGCGAGGTGAGCTGCAAGCATGTTGAGGAACAGCATTGCATTTCAAAACACCGCAGATACAATGTTCCCTGACCGGGAATCGAACCCGGGCCGCGGCGGTGAAAGCGCCGAATCCTAACCACTAGACCACCAGGGAAGCTGCTGCAAACGTTTGTGCCAGCAAGCAGACCAACCCAGTCTTTCATCCTTGCTGTTTAGAAATTCTCATCACATTCGCGCCAGGGAAAACTGTTCGCAGCAAATGGCAGTTTTTGTGGAGAACATCAAAGACATGTCCGCGCAATCACAGTGTTAAGTGCGGCTAGGCATCCACTGAAATCCATTTCATTCTCTCCTTTTTCCGGGAATTTTCACTCTCGGTACCGTGTGAAGATTTCATTTGGTGCTTTTGTCCTGAAATGCAGCCTTTTGCTCATCTCCTGGCGACAGAACCGTTCTGTCTTTCTGTTCTGCTTTTAACCATTGACGGGAACAGCTCTCCAGTTCATCGGTTATGCGCAAAGCAAGAACCACGTATCAACAGAAAGTTGTGCTCTGCACACCGTCGGCAAAGAAGCAATGGCTGTTATTCCAAATCGTTCCCATCCCTTGGGATTCCGTGTGGATTTGTTTCGTTATGAAGATTTGATTGTAAAAGTTACTAAAAACCGAATAAAAATCATGAAAAATTGGGTTGGCTCATACGGGGATCATGCCCGCGCTCTTTGCTTTATTAATACCACGCCCTAAACGACCGATTTAACCGGCAACAAAATGCCCTTGGGCTGCGTGAAAGCACAGCCTGAGATGATTTTGTATCCGGCACACACTGGGTGATAGAGTTACTGCATAAGAATTGAACACATTGCATCGCTTAAACATTGTTCACTCTTAGAAACATAGAAAATAGGTGCAGGAGCAGGCCATTCAGCTCTTCTAGCCTGCACCGCCATTCAATGAGTTCATGGCTGAACATGAAAGTTCAGTACCATATACAAAACTGGGCAGAGTATAAATAGAACGTAACAGAAAAAGAGCGCTGAATCTAAAAAAAATCATGTCGAAAATTAGTACCACGCAACCGCTGAACAGCCCAGCCCTCAACCACTGTCTCGATCTAAAACCAGCTTCTCCCCTTAAAATGAAGGAAACGTAAAATCACCAGATATTGCCGAAACCCGAGATTGAACCAGTGACCTTTAAATCTCCAGTCTCACGCTCTCCCAACTGGACTATTTCGGCCCGACAGAAAACGAAGCAAAACTTTCTCACACCTTTTTGAAAGAAAACTTAAACCCCGGAAGGAATTGCCCCGCACACTGAGTCATCATTTCGGGGCAATGGGTCCCAAACACATCTCGGAGCTCCGGATGTGTTCATGTAATGTATAATGATATTGAAAAGGAGAGATTTAACGTTAGTGATGGTGAATCTCGGTTACATCAAAAACTCCATGAATTCTCTGCCGGGAAATTCAGATCTTGGAAATCGCCTTTAAACGCTAAACTTTGACACGCAGTGAGCCAGTGTGCACTGTAGAAGGGGCCCTGTCCAAATGAATGCTCAAGGATAGGTTATCAGTGCCCATGGTCCAGGCATTCCCTGATTCCAGTCTTGCACTCTTTGCGAAGTTTAAAATGCTGAATATTTCCGCAGTGGCAATGCGTTGATTGATGACAAGCTCGAGTGATGTGGCGCAAATACGTACCTGGAAGACTAAAGATAGCCATGATTGGCAAAATGTACGTTGTCTATCAGCAATTGGAGTTCCACTTGTTGAGCGAGATCTTTTCATTTAGTGCAGACTTTAAAACATAAGTGTTTTTGTTGTATCACCACACGCTGCTGATGATTGGGGCAACAACAGCGAGTTGAGCTGCAAGCATGTTCAGGAACAACATTGCATTTCGAAGCACCGCAGATACAATGTTCCCTGACCGGGAATCGAACCCGGGCCGCGGCGGTGAAAGCGCCGAATCCTAACCACTAGACCACCAGGGAAGCTGCTGCAAACGTTTGTGCCAGCAAGCAGACCAACCCAGTCTTTCCTCCTTGCTGTTTAGAAATTCTCATCACATTCGCGCCAGGGAAAACTGTTCGCAGCAAATGGCAGTTTTTGTGGAGAACATCAAAGACATGTCCGCGCAATCACAGTGTTAAGTGCGGCTAGGCATCCACTGAAATCCATTTCATTCTCTCCTTTTTCCGGGAATTTTCACTCTCGGTACCGTGTGAAGATTTCATTTGGTGCTTTTGTCCTGAAATGCAGCCTTTTGCTCATCTCCTGGCGACAGAACCGTTCTGTCTTTCTGTTCTGCTTTTAACCATTGACGGGAACAGCTCTCCAGTTCATCGGTTATGCGCAAAGCAAGAACCACGTATCAACAGAAAGTTGTGCTCTGCACACCGTCGGCAAAGAAGCAATGGCTGTTATTCCAAATCGTTCCCATCCCTTGGGATTCCGTGTGGATTTGTTTCGTTATGAAGATTTGATTGTAAAAGTTACTAAAAACCGAATAAAAATCATGAAAAATTGGGTTGGCTCATACGGGGATCATGCCCGCGCTCTTTGCTTTATTAATACCACGCCCTAAACGACCGATTTAACCGGCAACAAAATGCCCTTGGGCTGCGTGAAAGCACAGCCTGAGATGATTTTGTATCCGGCACACACTGGGTGATAGAGTTACTGCATAAGAATTGAACACATTGCATCGCTTAAACATTGTTCACTCTTAGAAACATAGAAAATAGGTGCAGGAGCAGGCCATTCAGCTCTTCTAGCCTGCACCGCCATTCAATGAGTTCATGGCTGAACATGAAACTTCAGTACCATATACAAAACTGGGCAGAGTATAAATAGAACGTAACAGAAAAAGAGCGCTGAATCTAAAAAAAATCATGTCGAAAATTAGTACCACGCAACCGCTGAACAGCCCAGCCCTCAACCACTGTCTCGATCGAAAACCAGCTTCTCCCCTTAAAATGAAGGAAACGTAAAATCACCAGATATTGCCGAAACCCGAGATTGAACCAGTGACCTTTAAATCTTCAGTCTCACGCTCTCCCAACTGGACTATTTCGGCCCGACAGAAAACGAAGCAAAACTTTCTCACACCTTTTTGAAAGAAAACTTAAACCCCGGAAGGAATTGCCCCGCACACTGAGTCATCATTTCGGGGCAATGGGTCCCAAACACATCTCGGAGCTCCGGATGTGTTCATGTAATGTATAATGATATTGAAAAGGAGAGATTTAACGTTAGTGATGGTGAATCTCGGTTACATCAAAAACTCCATGAATTCTCTGCCGGGAAATTCAGATCTTGGAAATCGCCTTTAAACGCTAAACTTTGACACGCAGTGAGTCAGTGTGCACTGTAGAAGGGGCCCTGTCCAAATGAATGCTCAAGGATAAGTTATCATTGCCCATGGTCCAGGCATTCCCTGATTCCAGTCTTGCACTCTTTGCGAAGTTTAAATTGCTGAATATTTCCGCAGTGGCAATGCATTGATTGATGACAAGCTCGAGTGATGTGGCGCAAATACGTACCTGCAAGACTAAAGATAGCCATGATTGGCAAAATGTACGTTGTCTATCAGCAATTGGAGTTCCACTTGTTGAGCGAGATCTTGTCATTTAGTGCAGACTTTAAAACATAAGTGTTTTTGTTGTATCACCACACGCTGCTGATGATTGGGGCAACAACAGCGAGTTGAGCTGCAAGCATGTTCAGGAACAACATTGCATTTCGAAGCACCGCAGATACAATGTTCCCTGACCGGGAATCGAACCCGGGCCGCGGCGGTGAAATCGCCGAATCCTAACCACTAGACCACCAGGGAAGCTGCTGCAAACGTTTGTGCCAGCAAGCAGACCAACCCAGTCTTTCCTCCTTGCTGTTTAGAAATTCTCATCACATTCGCGCCAGGGAAAACTGTTCGCAGCAAATGGCAGTTTTTGTGGAGAACATCAAAGACATGTCCGCGCAATCACAGTGTTAAGTGCGGCTAGGCATCCACTGAAATCCATTTCATTCTCTCCTTTTTCCGGGAATTTTCACTCTCGGTACCGTGTGAAGATTTCATTTGGTGCTTTTGTCCTGAAATGCAGCCTTTTGCTCATCTCCTGGCGACAGAACCGTTCTGTCTTTCTGTTCTGCTTTTAACCATTGACGGGAACAGCTCTCCAGTTCATCGGTTATGCGCAAAGCAAGAACCACGTATCAACAGAAAGTTGTGCTCTGCACACCGTCGGCAAAGAAGCAATGGCTGTTATTCCAAATCGTTCCCATCCCTTGGGATTCCGTGTGGATTTGTTTCGTTATGAAGATTTGATTGTAAAAGTTACTAAAAACCGAATAAAAATCATGAAAAATTGGGTTGGCTCATACGGGGATCATGCCCGCGCTCTTTGCTTTATTAATACCACGCCCTAAACGACCGATTTAACCGGCAACAAAATGCCCTTGGGCTGCGTGAAAGCACAGCCTGAGATGATTTTGTATCCGGCACACACTGGGTGATAGAGTTACTGCATAAGAATTGAACACATTGCATCGCTTAAACATTGTTCACTCTTAGAAACATAGAAAATAGGTGCAGGAGCAGGCCATTCAGCTCTTCTAGCCTGCACCGCCATTCAATGAGTTCATGGCTGAACATGAAACTTCAGTACCATATACAAAACTGGGCAGAGTATAAATAGAACGTAACAGAAAAAGAGCGCTGAATCTAAAAAAAATCATGTCGAAAATTAGTACCACGCAACCGCTGAACAGCCCAGCCCTCAACCACTGTCTCGATCGAAAACCAGCTTCTCCCCTTAAAATGAAGGAAACGTAAAATCACCAGATATTGCCGAAACCCGAGATTGAACCAGTGACCTTTAAATCTTCAGTCTCACGCTCTCCCAACTGGACTATTTCGGCCCGACAGAAAACGAAGCAAAACTTTCTCACACCTTTTTGAAAGAAAACTTAAACCCCGGAAGGAATTGCCCCGCACACTGAGTCATCATTTCGGGGCAATGGGTCCCAAACACATCTCGGAGCTCCGGATGTGTTCATGTAATGTATAATGATATTGAAAAGGAGAGATTTAACGTTAGTGATGGTGAATCTCGGTTACATCAAAAACTCCATGAATTCTCTGCCGGGAAATTCAGATCTTGGAAATCGCCTTTAAACGCTAAACTTTGACACGCAGTGAGTCAGTGTGCACTGTAGAAGGGGCCCTGTCCAAATGAATGCTCAAGGATAAGTTATCATTGCCCATGGTCCAGGCATTCCCTGATTCCAGTCTTGCACTCTTTGCGAAGTTTAAATTGCTGAATATTTCCGCAGTGGCAATGCATTGATTGATGACAAGCTCGAGTGATGTGGCGCAAATACGTACCTGCAAGACTAAAGATAGCCATGATTGGCAAAATGTACGTTGTCTATCAGCAATTGGAGTTCCACTTGTTGAGCGAGATCTTGTCATTTAGTGCAGACTTTAAAACATAAGTGTTTTTGTTGTATCACCACACGCTGCTGATGATTGGGGCAACAACAGCGAGTTGAGCTGCAAGCATGTTCAGGAACAACATTGCATTTCGAAGCACCGCAGATACAATGTTCCCTGACCGGGAATCGAACCCGGGCCGCGGCGGTGAAAGCGCCGAATCCTAACCACTAGACCACCAGGGAAGCTGCTGCAAACGTTTGTGCCAGCAAGCAGACCAACCCAGTCTTTCCTCCTTGCTGTTTAGAAATTCTCATCACATTCGCGCCAGGGAAAACTGTTCGCAGCAAATGGCAGTTTTTGTGGAGAACATCAAAGACATGTCCGCGCAATCACAGTGTTAAGTGCGGCTAGGCATCCACTGAAATCCATTTCATTCTCTCCTTTTTCCGGGAATTTTCACTCTCGGTACCGTGTGAAGATTTCATTTGGTGCTTTTGTCCTGAAATGCAGCCTTTTGCTCATCTCCTGGCGACAGAACCGTTCTGTCTTTCTGTTCTGCTTTTAACCATTGACGGGAACAGCTCTCCAGTTCATCGGTTATGCGCAAAGCAAGAACCACGTATCAACAGAAAGTTGTGCTCTGCACACCGTCGGCAAAGAAGCAATGGCTGTTATTCCAAATCGTTCCCATCCCTTGGGATTCCGTGTGGATTTGTTTCGTTATGAAGATTTGATTGTAAAAGTTACTAAAAACCGAATAAAAATCATGAAAAATTGGGTTGGCTCATACGGGGATCATGCCCGCGCTCTTTGCTTTATTAATACCACGCCCTAAACGACCGATTTAACCGGCAACAAAATGCCCTTGGGCTGCGTGAAAGCACAGCCTGAGATGATTTTGTATCCGGCACACACTGGGTGATAGAGTTACTGCATAAGAATTGAACACATTGCATCGCTTAAACATTGTTCACTCTTAGAAACATAGAAAATAGGTGCAGGAGCAGGCCATTCAGCTCTTCTAGCCTGCACCGCCATTCAATGAGTTCATGGCTGAACATGAAACTTCAGTACCATATACAAAACTGGGCAGAGTATAAATAGAACGTAACAGAAAAAGAGCGCTGAATCTAAAAAAAATCATGTCGAAAATTAGTACCACGCAACCGCTGAACAGCCCAGCCCTCAACCACTGTCTCGATCGAAAACCAGCTTCTCCCCTTAAAATGAAGGAAACGTAAAATCACCAGATATTGCCGAAACCCGAGATTGAACCAGTGACCTTTAAATCTTCAGTCTCACGCTCTCCCAACTGGACTATTTCGGCCCGACAGAAAACGAAGCAAAACTTTCTCACACCTTTTTGAAAGAAAACTTAAACCCCGGAAGGAATTGCCCCGCACACTGAGTCATCATTTCGGGGCAATGGGTCCCAAACACATCTCGGAGCTCCGGATGTGTTCATGTAATGTATAATGATATTGAAAAGGAGAGATTTAACGTTAGTGATGGTGAATCTCGGTTACATCAAAAACTCCATGAATTCTCTGCCGGGAAATTCAGATCTTGGAAATCGCCTTTAAACGCTAAACTTTGACACGCAGTGAGTCAGTGTGCACTGTAGAAGGGGCCCTGTCCAAATGAATGCTCAAGGATAAGTTATCATTGCCCATGGTCCAGGCATTCCCTGATTCCAGTCTTGCACTCTTTGCGAAGTTTAAATTGCTGAATATTTCCGCAGTGGCAATGCATTGATTGATGACAAGCTCGAGTGATGTGGCGCAAATACGTACCTGCAAGACTAAAGATAGCCATGATTGGCAAAATGTACGTTGTCTATCAGCAATTGGAGTTCCACTTGTTGAGCGAGATCTTGTCATTTAGTGCAGACTTTAAAACATAAGTGTTTTTGTGGTATCACGACACGCTGCTGATGATTGGGGCAACAACAGCGAGGTGAGCTGCAAGCATGTTGAGGAACAGCATTGCATTTCGAAACACCGCAGATACAATGTTGCCTGACCGGGAATCGAACCCGGGCCGCGGCGGTGAAAGCGCCGAATCCTAACCACTAGACCACCAGGGAAGCTGCTGCAAACGTTTGTGCCAGCAAGCAGACCAACCCAGTCTTTCCTCCTTGCTGTTTAGAAATTCTCATCACATTCGCGCCAGGGAAAACTGTTCGCAGCAAATGGCAGTTTTTGTGGAGAACATCAAAGACATGTCCGCGCAATCACAGTGTTAAGTGCGGCTAGGCATCCACTGAAATCCATTTCATTCTCTCCTTTTTCCGGGAATTTTCACTCTCGGTACCGTGTGAAGATTTCATTTGGTGCTTTTGTCCTGAAATGCAGCCTTTTGCTCATCTCCTGGCGACAGAACCGTTCTGTCTTTCTGTTCTGCTTTTAACCATTGACGGGAACAGCTCTCCAGTTCATCGGTTATGCGCAAAGCAAGAACCACGTATCAACAGAAAGTTGTGCTCTGCACACCGTCGGCAAAGAAGCAATGGCTGTTATTCCAAATCGTTCCCATCCCTTGGGATTCCGTGTGGATTTGTTTCGTTATGAAGATTTGATTGTAAAAGTTACTAAAAACCGAATAAAAATCATGAAAAATTGGGTTGGCTCATACGGGGATCATGCCCGCGCTCTTTGCTTTATTAATACCACGCCCTAAACGACCGATTTAACCGGCAACAAAATGCCCTTGGGCTGCGTGAAAGCACAGCCTGAGATGATTTTGTATCCGGCACACACTGGGTGATAGAGTTACTGCATAAGAATTGAACACATTGCATCGCTTAAACATTGTTCACTCTTAGAAACATAGAAAATAGGTGCAGGAGCAGGCCATTCAGCTCTTCTAGCCTGCACCGCCATTCAATGAGTTCATGGCTGAACATGAAAGTTCAGTACCATATACAAAACTGGGCAGAGTATAAATAGAACGTAACAGAAAAAGAGCGCTGAATCTAAAAAAAATCATGTCGAAAATTAGTACCACGCAACCGCTGAACAGCCCAGCCCTCAACCACTGTCTCGATCCAAAACCAGCTTCTCCCCTTAAAATGAAGGAAACGTAAAATCACCAGATATTGCCGAAACCCGAGATTGAACCAGTGACCTTTAAATCTTCAGTCTCACGCTCTCCCAACTGGACTATTTCGGCCCGACAGAAAACGAAGCAAAACTTTCTCACACCTTTTTGAAAGAAAACTTAAACCCCGGAAGGAATTGCCCCGCACACTGAGTCATCATTTCGGGGCAATGGGTCCCAAACACATCTCGGAGCTCCGGATGTGTTCATGTAATGTATAATGATATTGAAAAGGAGAGATTTAACGTTAGTGATGGTGAATCTCGGTTACATCAAAAACTCCATGAATTCTCTGCCGGGAAATTCAGATCTTGGAAATCGCCTTTAAACGCTAAACTTTGACACGCAGTGAGTCAGTGTGCACTGTAGAAGGGGCCCTGTCCAAATGAATGCTCAAGGATAAGTTATCAGTGCCCATGGTCCAGGCATTCCCTGATTCCAGTCTTGCACTCTTTGCGAAGTTTAAAATGCTGAATATTTCCGCAGTAGCAATGCATTGATTGATGACAAGCTCGAGTGATGTGGCGCAAATACGTACCTGGAAGACCAAAGATAGCCATGATTGGCAAAATGTACGTTGTCTATCAGCAATTGGAGTTCCACTTGTTGAGCGAGATCTTGTCATTTAGTGCAGACTTTAAAACATAAGTGTTTTTCTGGTATCACGACACGCTGCTGATGATTGGGGCAACAACAGCGAGGTGAGCTGCAAGCATGTTGAGGAACAACATTGCATTTCGAAGCACCGCAGATACAATGTTCCCTGACCGGGCATCGAACCCGGGCCGCGGCGGTGAAAGCGCCGAATCCTAACCACTAGACCACCAGGGAAGCTGCTGCAAACGTTTGTGGCAGCAAGCAGACCAACCCAGTCTTTCCTCCTTGCTGTTTAGAAATTCTCATCACATTCGCGCCAGGGAAAACTGTTCGCAGCAAATGGCAGTTTTTGTGGAGAACATCAAAGACATGTCCGCGCAATCACAGTGTTAAGTGCGGCTAGGCATCCACTGAAATCCATTTCATTCTCTCCTTTTTCCGGGAATTTTCACTCTCGGTACCGTGTGAAGATTTCATTTGGTGCTTTTGTCCTGAAATGCAGCCTTTTGCTCATCTCCTGGCGACAGAACCGTTCTGTCTTTCTGTTCTGCTTTTAACCATTGACGGGAACAGCTCTCCAGTTCATCGGTTATGCGCAAAGCAAGAACCACGTATCAACAGAAAGTTGTGCTCTGCACACCGTCGGCAAAGAAGCAATGGCTGTTATTCCAAATCGTT
The DNA here is from genome assembly GCF_044704955.1 of Pristiophorus japonicus. NCBI lineage: Eukaryota > Metazoa > Chordata > Chondrichthyes > Pristiophoridae > Pristiophorus > Pristiophorus japonicus. The sequence continues at coordinate 565,290 of NW_027252582.1, read as the reverse complement.
CCCATCCCTTGGGATTCCGTGTGGATTTGTTTCGTTATGAAGATTTGATTGTAAAAGTTACTAAAAACCGAATAAAAATCATGAAAAATTGGGTTGGCTCATACGGGGATCATGCCCGCGCTCTTTGCTTTATTAATACCACGCCCTAAACGACCGATTTAACCGGCAACAAAATGCCCTTGGGCTGCGTGAAAGCACAGCCTGAGATGATTTTGTATCCGGCACACACTGGGTGATAGAGTTACTGCATAAGAATTGAACACATTGCATCGCTTAAACATTGTTCACTCTTAGAAACATAGAAAATAGGTGCAGGAGCAGGCCATTCAGCTCTTCTAGCCTGCACCGCCATTCAATGAGTTCATGGCTGAACATGAAAGTTCAGTACCATATACAAAACTGGGCAGAGTATAAATAGAACGTAACAGAAAAAGAGCGCTGAATCTAAAAAAAATCATGTCGAAAATTAGTACCACGCAACCGCTGAACAGCCCAGCCCTCAACCACTGTCTCGATCTAAAACCAGCTTCTCCCCTTAAAATGAAGGAAACGTAAAATCACCAGATATTGCCGAAACCCGAGATTGAACCAGTGACCTTTAAATCTTCAGTCTCACGCTCTCCCAACTGGACTATTTCGGCCCGACAGAAAACGAAGCAAAACTTTCTCACACCTTTTTGAAAGAAAACTTAAACCGCGGAAGGAATTGCCCCGCACACTGAGTCATCATTTCGGGGCAATGGGTCCCAAACACATCTCGGAGCTCCGGATGTGTTCATGTAATGTATAATGATATTGAAAAGGAGAGATTTAACGTTAGTGATGGTGAATCTCGGTTACATCAAAAACTCCATGAATTCTCTGCCGGGAAATTCAGATCTTGGAAATCGCCTTTAAACGCTAAACTTTGACACGCAGTGAGTCAGTGTGCACTGTAGAAGGGGCCCTGTCCAAATGAATGCTCAAGGATAAGTTATCAGTGCCCATGGTCCAGGCATTCCCTGATTCCAGTCTTGCACTCTTTGCGAAGTTTAAAATGCTGAATATTTCCGCAGTAGCAATGCATTGATTGATGACAAGCTCGAGTGATGTGGCGCAAATACGTACCTGGAAGACCAAAGATAGCCATGATTGGCAAAATGTACGTTGTCTATCAGCAATTGGAGTTCCACTTGTTGAGCGAGATCTTGTCATTTAGTGCAGACTTTAAAACATAAGTGTTTTTCTGGTATCACGACACGCTGCTGATGATTGGGGCAACAACAGCGAGGTGAGCTGCAAGCATGTTGAGGAACAACATTGCATTTCGAAGCACCGCAGATACAATGTTCCCTGACCGGGAATCGAACCCGGGCCGCGGCGGTGAAAGCGCCGAATCCTAACCACTAGACCACCAGGGAAGCTGCTGCAAACGTTTGTGCCAGCAAGCAGACCAACCCAGTCTTTCCTCCTTGCTGTTTAGAAATTCTCATCACATTCGCGCCAGGGAAAACTGTTCGCAGCAAATGGCAGTTTTTGTGGAGAACATCAAAGACATGTCCGCGCAATCACAGTGTTAAGTGCGGCTAGGCATCCACTGAAATCCATTTCATTCTCTCCTTTTTCCGGGAATTTTCACTCTCGGTACCGTGTGAAGATTTCATTTGGTGCTTTTGTCCTGAAATGCAGCCTTTTGCTCATCTCCTGGCGACAGAACCGTTCTGTCTTTCTGTTCTGCTTTTAACCATTGACGGGAACAGCTCTCCAGTTCATCGGTTATGCGCAAGAACCACGTATCAACAGAAAGTTGTGCTCTGCACACCGTCGGCAAAGAAGCAATGGCTGTTATTCCAAATCGTTCCCATCCCTTGGGATTCCGTGTGGATTTGTTTCGTTATGAAGATTTGATTGTAAAAGTTACTAAAAACCGAATAAAAATCATGAAAAATTGGGTTGGCTCATACGGGGATCATGCCCGCGCTCTTTGCTTTATTAATACCACGCCCTAAACGACCGATTTAACCGGCAACAAAATGCCCTTGGGCTGCGTGAAAGCACAGCCTGAGATGATTTTGTATCCGGCACACACTGGGTGATAGAGTTACTGCATAAGAATTGAACACATTGCATCGCTTAAACATTGTTCACTCTTAGAAACATAGAAAATAGGTGCAGGAGCAGGCCATTCAGCTCTTCTAGCCTGCACCGCCATTCAATGAGTTCATGGCTGAACATGAAACTTCAGTACCATATACAAAACTGGGCAGAGTATAAATAGAACGTAACAGAAAAAGAGCGCTGAATCTAAAAAAAATCATGTCGAAAATTAGTACCACGCAACCGCTGAACAGCCCAGCCCTCAACCACTGTCTCGATCTGAAACCAGCTTCTCCCCTTAAAATGAAGGAAACGTAAAATCACCAGATATTGCCGAAACCCGGGATTGAACCAGTGACCTTTAAATCTTCAGTCTCACGCTCTCCCAACTGGACTATTTCGGCCCGACAGAAAACGAAGCAAAACTTTCTCACACCTTTTTGAAAGAAAACTTAAACCCCGGAAGGAATTGCCCCGCACACTGAGTCATCATTTCGGGGCAATGGGTCCCAAACACATCTCGGAGCTCCGGATGTGTTCATGTAATGTATAATGATATTGAAAAGGAGAGATTTAACGTTAGTGATGGTGAATCTCGGTTACATCAAAAACTCCATGAATTCTCTGCCGGGAAATTCAGATCTTGGAAATCGCCTTTAAACGCTAAACTTTGACACGCAGTGAGTCAGTGTGCACTGTAGAAGGGGCCCTGTCCAAATGAATGCTCAAGGATAAGTTATCAGTGCCCATGGTCCAGGCATTCCCTGATTCCAGTCTTGCACTCTTTGCGAAGTTTAAAATGCTGAATATTTCCGCAGTAGCAATGCATTGATTGATGACAAGCTCGAGTGATGTGGCGCAAATACGTACCTGGAAGACCAAAGATAGCCATGATTGGCAAAATGTACGTTGTCTATCAGCAATTGGAGTTCCACTTGTTGAGCGAGATCTTGTCATTTAGTGCAGTTTTTAAAACATAAGTGTTTTTGTGGTATCACGACACGCTGCTGATGATTGGGGCAACAACAGCGAGGTGAGCTGCAAGCATGTTGAGGAACAGCATTGCATTTCGAAACACCGCAGATACAATGTTCCCTGACCGGGAATCGAACCCGGGCCGCGGCGGTGAAAGCGCCGAATCCTAACCACTAGACCACCAGGGAAGCTGCTGCAAACGTTTGTGCCAGCAAGCAGACCAACCCAGTCTTTCCTCCTTGCTGTTTAGAAATTCTCATCACATTCGCGCCAGGGAAAACTGTTCGCAGCAAATGTCAGTTTTTGTGGAGAACATCAAAGACATGTCCGCGCAATCACAGTGTTAAGTGCGGCTAGGCATCCACTGAAATCCATTTCATTCTCTCCTTTTTCCGGGAATTTTCACTCTCGGTACCGTGTGAAGATTTCATTTGGTGCTTTTGTCCTGAAATGCAGCCTTTTGCTCATCTCCTGGCGACAGAACCGTTCTGTCTTTCTGTTCTGCTTTTAACCATTGACGGGAACAGCTCTCCAGTTCATCGGTTATGCGCAAAGCAAGAACCACGTATCAACAGAAAGTTGTGCTCTGCACACCGTCGGCAAAGAAGCAATGGCTGTTATTCCAAATCGTTCCCATCCCTTGGGATTCCGTGTGGATTTGTTTCGTTATGAAGATTTGATTGTAAAAGTTACTAAAAACCGAATAAAAATCATGAAAAATTGGGTTGGCTCATACGGGGATCATGCCCGCGCTCTTTGCTTTATTAATACCACGCCCTAAACGACCGATTTAACCGGCAACAAAATGCCCTTGGGCTGCGTGAAAGCAGAGCCTGAGATGATTTTGTATCCGGAACACACTGGGTGATAGAGTAACTGCATAAGAATTGAACACATCGCATCGCTTAAACATTGTTCACTCTTAGAACAATAGAAAATAGGTGCAGGAGCAGGCCATTCAGCTCTTCTAGCCTGCACCGCCATTCAATGAGTTCATGGCTGAACATGAAACTTCAGTACCATATACAAAACTGGGCAGAGTATAAATAGAACGTAACAGAGCGCTGAATCTAAAAAAAATCATGTCGAAAATTAGTACCACGCAACCGCTGAACAGCCCAGCCCTCAACCACTGTCTCGATCTCAAACCAGCTTCTCCCCTTAAAATGAAGGAAACGTAAAATCACCAGATATTGCCGAAACCCGGGATTGAACCAGTGACCTTTAAATCTTCAGTCTCACGCTCTCCCAACTGGACTATTTCGGCACGACAGAAAACGAAGCAAAACTTACTCACACCTTTTTGAAAGAAAACTTAAACCCCGGAAGGAATTGCCCCGCACACTCAGTCCTCATTTCGGGGCAATGGGTCCCAAACACATCTCGGAGCTCCGGATGTGTTCATGTAATGTATAATGATATTGAAAAGGAGAGATTTAACGTTAGTGATGGTGAATCTCGGTTACATCAAAAACTCCATGAATTCTCTGCCGGGAAATTCAGATCTTGGAAATCGCCTTTAAACGCTAAACATTGACACGCAGTGAGCCAGTGTGCACTGTAGAAGGGGCCCTGTCCAAATGAATGCTCAAGGATAAGTTATCAGTGCCCATGGTCCAGGCATTCCCTGATTCCAGTCTTGCACTCTTTGCGAAGTTTAAAATGCTGAATATTTCCGCAGTGGCAATGCATTGATTGATGACAAGCTCGAGTGATGTGGCGCAAATACGTACCTGCAAGACTAAAGATAGCCATGATTGGCAAAATGTACGTTGTCTATCAGCAATTGGAGTTCCACTTGTTGAGCGAGATCTTGTCATTTTGTGCAGACTTGAAAACAGAAGTGTTTTTGTTGTATCACCACACGCTGCTGATGATTGGGGCAACAACAGCGAGTTGAGCTGCAAGCATGTTCAGGAACAACATTGCATTTCGAAGCACCGCAGATACAATGTTCCCTGACCGGGAATCGAACCCGGGCCGCGGCGGTGAAAGCGCCGAATCCTAACCACTAGACCACCAGGGAAGCTGCTGCAAACGTTTGTGCCAGCAAGCAGACCAACCCAGTCTTTCCTCCTTGCTGTTTAGAAATTCTCATCACATTCGCGCCAGGGAAAACTGTTCGCAGCAAATGGCAGTTTTTGTGGAGAACATCAAAGACATGTCCGCGCAATCACAGCCTTAAGTGCGGCTAGGCATCCACTGAAATCCATTTCATTCTCTCCTTTTTCCGGGAATTTTCACTCTCGGTACCGTGTGAAGATTTCATTTGGCGCTTTTGTCCTGAAATGCAGCCTTTTGCTCATCTCCTGGCGACAGAACCGTTCTGTCTTTCTGTTCTGCTTTTAACCATTGACGGGAACAGGTCTCCAGTTCATCGGTTATGCGCAAAGCAAGAAACACGTATCAACAGAAAGTTGTGCTCTGCACACCGTCGGCAAAGAAGCAATGGCTGTTATTCCAAATCGTTCCCATCCCTTGGGATTCCGTGTGGATTTGTTTCGTTATGAAGATTTGATTGTAAAAGTTACTAAAAACCGAATAAAAATCATGAAAAATTGGGATGGCGCATACGGGGATCGGGCCCGCGCTTTTGGCTTTATTAATACCACGCCCTAAACGACCGATTTAACCGGCAACAAAATGCCCTTGGGCTGCGTGAAAGCACAGCCTGAGATGATTTTGTATCCGGCACACACTGGGTGATAGAGTTACTGCATAAGAATTGAACACGTTGCATCGCTTAAACATTGTTCACTCTTAGAAACATAGAAAATAGGTGCAGGAGCAGGCCATTCAGCTCTTCTAGCCTGCACCGCCATTCAATGAGTTCATGGCTGAACATGAAACTTCAGTACCATATACAAAACTGGGCAGAGTATAAATAGAACGTAACAGAAAAAGAGCGCTGAATCTAAAAAAAATCATGTCGAAAATTAGTACCACGCAACCGCTGAACAGCCCAGCCCTCAACCACTGTCTCGATCTAAAACCAGCTTCTCCCCTTAAAATGAAGGAAACGTAAAATCACCAGATATTGCCGAAACCCGGGATTGAACCAGTGACCTTTAAATCTTCAGTCTCACGCTCTCCCAACTGGACTATTTCGGCCCGACAGAAAACGAAGCAAAACTTTCTCACACCTTTTTGAAAGAAAACTTAAACCCCGGAAGGAATTGCCCCGCACACTGAGTCATCATTTCGGGGCAATGGGTCCCAAACACATCTCGGAGCTCCGGATGTGTTCATGTAATGTATAATGATATTGAAAAGGAGAGATTTAACGTTAGTGATGGTGAATCTCGGTTACATCAAAAACTCCATGAATTCTCTGCCGGGAAATTCAGATCTTGGAAATCGCCTTTAAACGCTAAACATTGACACGCAGTGAGCCAGTGTGCACTGTAGAAGGGGCCCTGTCCAAATGAATGCTCAAGGATAAGTTATCAGTGCCCATGGTCCAGGCATTCCCTGATTCCAGTCTTGCACTCTTTGCGAAGTTTAAAATGCTGAATATTTCCGCAGTGGCAATGCATTGATTGATGACAAGCTCGAGTGATGTGGCGCAAATACGTACCTGCAAGACTAAAGATAGCCATGATTGGCAAAATGTACGTTGTCTATCAGCAATTGGAGTTCCACTTGTTGAGCGAGATCTTGTCATTTTGTGCAGACTTGAAAACAGAAGTGTTTTTGTTGTATCACCACACGCTGCTGATGATTGGGGCAACAACAGCGAGTTGAGCTGCAAGCATGTTCAGGAACAACATTGCATTTCGAAGCACCGCAGATACAATGTTCCCTGACCGGGAATCGAACCCGGGCCGCGGCGGTGAAAGCGCCGAATCCTAACCACTAGACCACCAGGGAAGCTGCTGCAAACATTTGTGCCAGCAAGCAGACCAACCCAGTCTTTCCTCCTTGCTGTTTAGAAATTCTCATCACATTCGCGCCAGGGAAAACTGTTCGCAGCAAATGGCAGTTTTTGTGGAGAACATCAAAGACATGTCCGCGCAATCACAGCCTTAAGTGCGGCTAGGCATCCACTGAAATCCATTTCATTCTCTCCTTTTTCCGGGAATTTTCACTCTCGGTACCGTGTGAAGATTTCATTTGGCGCTTTTGTCCTGAAATGCAGCCTTTTGCTCATCTCCTGGCGACAGAACCGTTCTGTCTTTCTGTTCTGCTTTTAACCATTGACGGGAACAGGTCTCCAGTTCATCGGTTATGCGCAAAGCAAGAAACACGTATCAACAGAAAGTTGTGCTCTGCACACCGTCGGCAAAGAAGCAATGGCTGTTATTCCAAATCGTTCCCATCCCTTGGGATTCCGTGTGGATTTGTTTCGTTATGAAGATTTGATTGTAAAAGTTACTAAAAACCGAATAAAAATCATGAAAAATTGGGATGGCGCATACGGGGATCGGGCCCGCGCTTTTGGCTTTATTAATACCACGCCCTAAACGACCGATTTAACCGGCAACAAAATGCCCTTGGGCTGCGTGAAAGCACAGCCTGAGATGATTTTGTATCCGGCACACACTGGGTGATAGAGTTACTGCATAAGAATTGAACACGTTGCATCGCTTAAACATTGTTCACTCTTAGAAACATAGAAAATAGGTGCAGGAGCAGGCCATTCAGCTCTTCTAGCCTGCACCGCCATTCAATGAGTTCATGGCTGAACATGAAACTTCAGTACCATATACAAAACTGGGCAGAGTATAAATAGAACGTAACAGAAAAAGAGCGCTGAATCTAAAAAAAATCATGTCGAAAATTAGTACCACGCAACCGCTGAACAGCCCAGCCCTCAACCACTGTCTCGATCTAAAACCAGCTTCTCCCCTTAAAATGAAGGAAACGTAAAATTACCAGATATTGCCGAAACCCGGGATTGAACCAGTGACCTTTAAATCTTCAGTCTCACGCTCTCCCAACTGGACTATTTCGGCCCGACAGAAAACGAAGCAAAACTTTCTCACACCTTTTTGAAAGAAAACTTAAACCCCGGAAGGAATTGCCCCGCACACTGAGTCATCATTTCGGGGCAATGGGTCCCAAACACATCTCGGAGCTCCGGATGTGTTCATGTAATGTATAATGATATTGAAAAGGAGAGATTTAACGTTAGTGATGGTGAATCTCGGTTACATCAAAAACTCCATGAATTCTCTGCCGGGAAATTCAGATCTTGGAAATCGCCTTTAAACGCTAAACATTGACACGCAGTGAGCCAGTGTGCACTGTAGAAGGGGCCCTGTCCAAATGAATGCTCAAGGATAAGTTATCAGTGCCCATGGTCCAGGCATTCCCTGATTCCAGTCTTGCACTCTTTGCGAAGTTTAAAATGCTGAATATTTCCGCAGTGGCAATGCATTGATTGATGACAAGCTCGAGTGATGTGGCGCAAATACGTACCTGCAAGACTAAAGATAGCCATGATTGGCAAAATGTACGTTGTCTATCAGCAATTGGAGTTCCACTTGTTGAGCGAGATCTTGTCATTTTGTGCAGACTTGAAAACAGAAGTGTTTTTGTTGTATCACCACACGCTGCTGATGATTGGGGCAACAACAGCGAGTTGAGCTGCAAGCATGTTCAGGAACAACATTGCATTTCGAAGCACCGCAGATACAATGTTCCCTGACCGGGAATCGAACCCGGGCCGCGGCGGTGAAAGCGCCGAATCCTAACCACTATACCACCAGGGAAGCTGCTGCAAACGTTTGTGCCAGCAAGCAGACCAACCCAGTCTTTCCTCCTTGCTGTTTAGAAATTCTCATCACATTCGCGCCAGGGAAAACTGTTCGCAGCAAATGGCAGTTTTTGTGGAGAACATCAAAGACATGTCCGCGCAATCACAGCCTTAAGTGCGGCTAGGCATCCACTGAAATCCATTTCATTCTCTCCTTTTTCCGGGAATTTTCACTCTCGGTACCGTGTGAAGATTTCATTTGGCGCTTTTGTCCTGAAATGCAGCCTTTTGCTCATCTCCTGGCGACAGAACCGTTCTGTCTTTCTGTTCTGCTTTTAACCATTGACGGGAACAGGTCTCCAGTTCATCGGTTATGCGCAAAGCAAGAAACACGTATCAACAGAAAGTTGTGCTCTGCACACCGTCGGCAAAGAAGCAATGGCTGTTATTCCAAATCGTTCCCATCCCTTGGGATTCCGTGTGGATTTGTTTCGTTATGAAGATTTGATTGTAAAAGTTACTAAAAACCGAATAAAAATCATGAAAAATTGGGATGGCGCATACGGGGATCGGGCCCGCGCTTTTGGCTTTATTAATACCACGCCCTAAACGACCGATTTAACCGGCAACAAAATGCCCTTGGGCTGCGTGAAAGCACAGCCTGAGATGATTTTGTATCCGGCACACACTGGGTGATAGAGTTACTGCATAAGAATTGAACACGTTGCATCGCTTAAACATTGTTCACTCTTAGAAACATAGAAAATAGGTGCAGGAGCAGGCCATTCAGCTCTTCTAGCCTGCACCGCCATTCAATGAGTTCATGGCTGAACATGAAACTTCAGTACCATATACAAAACTGGGCAGAGTATAAATAGAACGTAACAGAAAAAGAGCGCTGAATCTAAAAAAAATCATGTCGAAAATTAGTACCACGCAACCGCTGAACAGCCCAGCCCTCAACCACTGTCTCGATCTAAAACCAGCTTCTCCCCTTAAAATGAAGGAAACGTAAAATCACCAGATATTGCCGAAACCCGGGATTGAACCAGTGACCTTTAAATCTTCAGTCTCACGCTCTCCCAACTGGACTATTTCGGCCCGACAGAAAACGAAGCAAAACTTTCTCACACCTTTTTGAAAGAAAACTTAAACCCCGGAAGGAATTGCCCCGCACACTGAGTCATCATTTCGGGGCAATGGGTCCCAAACACATCTCGGAGCTCCGGATGTGTTCATGTAATGTATAATGATATTGAAAAGGAGAGATTTAACGTTAGTGATGGTGAATCTCGGTTACATCAAAAACTCCATGAATTCTCTGCCGGGAAATTCAGATCTTGGAAATCGCCTTTAAACGCTAAACTTTGACACGCAGTGAGTCAGTGTGCACTGTAGAAGGGGCCCTGTCCAAATGAATGCTCAAGGATAAGTTATCAGTGCCCATGGTCCAGGCCTTCCCTGATTCAAGTCTTGCACTCTTTGCAAAGTTTAAAATGCTGAATATTTCCGCAGTAGCAATGCATTGATTGATGACAAGCTCGAGTGATGTGGCGCAAATACGTACCTGGAAGACCAAAGATAGCCATGATTGGCAAAATGTACGTTGTCTATCAGCAATTGGAGTTCCACTTGTTGAGCGAGATCTTGTCATTTTGTGCAGACTTGAAAACAGAAGTGTTTTTGTTGTATCACCACACGCTGCTGATGATTGGGGCAACAACAGCGAGTTGAGCTGCAAGCATGTTCAGGAACAACATTGCATTTCGAAGCATCGCAGATACAATGTTCCCTGACCGGGAATCGAACCCGGGCCGCGGCGGTGAAAGCGCCGAATCCTAACCACTATACCACCAGGGAAGCTGCTGCAAACGTTTGTGCCAGCAAGCAGACCAACCCAGTCTTTCCTCCTTGCTGTTTAGAAATTCTCATCACATTCGCGCCAGGGAAAACTGTTCGCAGCAAATGGCAGTTTTTGTGGAGAACATCAAAGACATGTCCGCGCAATCACAGCCTTAAGTGCGGCTAGGCATCCACTGAAATCCATTTCATTCTCTCCTTTTTCCGGGAATTTTCACTCTCGGTACCGTGTGAAGATTTCATTTGGCGCTTTTGTCCTGAAATGCAGCCTTTTGCTCATCTCCTGGCGACAGAACCGTTCTGTCTTTCTGTTCTGCTTTTAACCATTGACGGGAACAGGTCTCCAGTTCATCGGTTATGCGCAAAGCAAGAAACACGTATCAACAGAAAGTTGTGCTCTGCACACCGTCGGCAAAGAAGCAATGGCTGTTATTCCAAATCGTTCCCATCCCTTGGGATTCCGTGTGGATTTGTTTCGTTATGAAGATTTGATTGTAAAAGTTACTAAAAACCGAATAAAAATCATGAAAAATTGGGATGGCGCATACGGGGATCGGGCCCGCGCTTTTGGCTTTATTAATACCACGCCCTAAACGACCGATTTAACCGGCAACAAAATGCCCTTGGGCTGCGTGAAAGCACAGCCTGAGATGATTTTGTATCCGGCACACACTGGGTGATAGAGTTACTGCATAAGAATTGAACACGTTGCATCGCTTAAACATTGTTCACTCTTAGAAACATAGAAAATAGGTGCAGGAGCAGGCCATTCAGCTCTTCTAGCCTGCACCGCCATTCAATGAGTTCATGGCTGAACATGAAACTTCAGTACCATATACAAAACTGGGCAGAGTATAAATAGAACGTAACAGAAAAAGAGCGCTGAATCTAAAAAAAATCATGTCGAAAATTAGTACCACGCAACCGCTGAACAGCCCAGCCCTCAACCACTGTCTCGATCTAAAACCAGCTTCTCCCCTTAAAATGAAGGAAACGTAAAATCACCAGATATTGCCGAAACCCGGGATTGAACCAGTGACCTTTAAATCTTCAGTCTCACGCTCTCCCAACTGGACTATTTCGGCCCGACAGAAAACGAAGCAAAACTTTCTCACACCTTTTTGAAAGAAAACTTAAACCCCGGAAGGAATTGCCCCGCACACTGAGTCATCATTTCGGGGCAATGGGTCCCAAACACATCTCGGAGCTCCGGATGTGTTCATGTAATGTATAATGATATTGAAAAGGAGAGATTTAACGTTAGTGATGGTGAATCTCGGTTACATCAAAAACTCCATGAATTCTCTGCCGGGAAATTCAGATCTTGGAAATCGCCTTTAAACGCTAAACTTTGACACGCAGTGAGTCAGTGTGCACTGTAGAAGGGGCCCTGTCCAAATGAATGCTCAAGGATAAGTTATCAGTGCCCATGGTCCAGGCCTTCCCTGATTCAAGTCTTGCACTCTTTGCAAAGTTTAAAATGCTGAATATTTCCGCAGTAGCAATGCATTGATTGATGACAAGCTCGAGTGATGTGGCGCAAATACGTACCTGGAAGACCAAAGATAGCCATGATTGGCAAAATGTACGTTGTCTATCAGCAATTGGAGTTCCACTTGTTGAGCGAGATCTTGTCATTTTGTGCAGACTTGAAAACAGAAGTGTTTTTGTTGTATCACCACACGCTGCTGATGATTGGGGCAACAACAGCGAGTTGAGCTGCAAGCATGTTCAGGAACAACATTGCATTTCGAAGCATCGCAGATACAATGTTCCCTGACCGGGAATTGAACCCGGGCCGCGGCGGTGAAAGCGCCGAATCCTAACCACTATACCACCAGGGAAGCTGCTGCAAACGTTTGTGCCAGCAAGCAGACCAACCCAGTCTTTCCTCCTTGCTGTTTAGAAATTCTCATCACATTCGCGCCAGGGAAAACTGTTCGCAGCAAATGGCAGTTTTTGTGGAGAACATCAAAGACATGTCCGCGCAATCACAGCCTTAAGTGCGGCTAGGCATCCACTGAAATCCATTTCATTCTCTCCTTTTTCCGGGAATTTTCACTCTCGGTACCGTGTGAAGATTTCATTTGGCGCTTTTGTCCTGAAATGCAGCCTTTTGCTCATCTCCTGGCGACAGAACCGTTCTGTCTTTCTGTTCTGCTTTTAACCATTGACGGGAACAGGTCTCCAGTTCATCGGTTATGCGCAAAGCAAGAAACACGTATCAACAGAAAGTTGTGCTCTGCACACCGTCGGCAAAGAAGCAATGGCTGTTATTCCAAATCGTTCCCATCCCTTGGGATTCCGTGTGGATTTGTTTCGTTATGAAGATTTGATTGTAAAAGTTACTAAAAACCGAATAAAAATCATGAAAAATTGGGATGGCGCATACGGGGATCGGGCCCGCGCTTTTGGCTTTATTAATACCACGCCCTAAACGACCGATTTAACCGGCAACAAAATGCCCTTGGGCTGCGTGAAAGCACAGCCTGAGATGATTTTGTATCCGGCACACACTGGGTGATAGAGTTACTGCATAAGAATTGAACACGTTGCATCGCTTAAACATTGTTCACTCTTAGAAACATAGAAAATAGGTGCAGGAGCAGGCCATTCAGCTCTTCTAGCCTGCACCGCCATTCAATGAGTTCATGGCTGAACATGAAACTTCAGTACCATATACAAAACTGGGCAGAGTATAAATAGAACGTAACAGAAAAAGAGCGCTGAATCTAAAAAAAATCATGTCGAAAATTAGTACCACGCAACCGCTGAACAGCCCAGCCCTCAACCACTGTCTCGATCTAAAACCAGCTTCTCCCCTTAAAATGAAGGAAACGTAAAATCACCAGATATTGCCGAAACCCGGGATTGAACCAGTGACCTTTAAATCTTCAGTCTCACGCTCTCCCAACTGGACTATTTCGGCCCGACAGAAAACGAAGCAAAACTTTCTCACACCTTTTTGAAAGAAAACTTAAACCCCGGAAGGAATTGCCCCGCACACTGAGTCATCATTTCGGGGCAATGGGTCCCAAACACATCTCGGAGCTCCGGATGTGTTCATGTAATGTATAATGATATTGAAAAGGAGAGATTTAACGTTAGTGATGGTGAATCTCGGTTACATCAAAAACTCCATGAATTCTCTGCCGGGAAATTCAGATCTTGGAAATCGCCTTTAAACGCTAAACTTTGACACGCAGTGAGTCAGTGTGCACTGTAGAAGGGGCCCTGTCCAAATGAATGCTCAAGGATAAGTTATCAGTGCCCATGGTCCAGGCCTTCCCTGATTCAAGTCTTGCACTCTTTGCAAAGTTTAAAATGCTGAATATTTCCGCAGTAGCAATGCATTGATTGATGACAAGCTCGAGTGATGTGGCGCAAATACGTACCTGGAAGACCAAAGATAGCCATGATTGGCAAAATGTACGTTGTCTATCAGCAATTGGAGTTCCACTTGTTGAGCGAGATCTTGTCATTTAGTGCAGACTTTAAAACATAAGTGTTTTTGTGGTATCACGACACGCTGCTGATGATTGGGGCAACAACAGCGAGGTGAGCTGCAAGCATGTTGAGGAACAGCATTGCATTTCGAAACACCGCAGATACAATGTTCCCTGACCGGGAATCGAACCCGGGCCGCGGCGGTGAAAGCGCCGAATCCTAACCACTAGACCACCAGGGAAGCTGCTGCAAACGTTTGTGCCAGCAAGCAGACCAACCCAGTCTTTCCTCCTTGCTGTTTAGAAATTCTCATCACATTCGCGCCAGGGAAAACTGTTCGCAGCAAATGGCAGTTTTTGTGGAGAACATCAAAGACATGTCCGCGCAATCACAGTGTTAAGTGCGGCTAGGCATCCACTGAAATCCATTTCATTCTCTCCTTTTTCCGGGAATTTTCACTCTCGGTACCGTGTGAAGATTTCATTTGGTGCTTTTGTCCTGAAATGCAGCCTTTTGCTCATCTCCTGGCGACAGAACCGTTCTGTCTTTCTGTTCTGCTTTTAACCATTGACGGGAACAGCTCTCCAGTTCATCGGTTATGCGCAAAGCAAGAACCACGTATCAACAGAAAGTTGTGCTCTGCACACCGTCGGCAAAGAAGCAATGGCTGTTATTCCAAATCGTTCCCATCCCTTGGGATTCCGTGTGGATTTGTTTCGTTATGAAGATTTGATTGTAAAAGTTACTAAAAACCGAATAAAAATCATGAAAAATTGGGTTGGCTCATACGGGGATCATGCCCGCGCTCTTTGCTTTATTAATACCACGCCCTAAACGACCGATTTAACCGGCAACAAAATGCCCTTGGGCTGCGTGAAAGCAGAGCCTGAGATGATTTTGTATCCGGAACACACTGGGTGATAGAGTAACTGCATAAGAATTGAACACATCGCATCGCTTAAACATTGTTCACTCTTAGAAACATAGAAAATAGGTGCAGGAGCAGGCCATTCAGCTCTTCTAGCCTGCACCGCCATTCAATGAGTTCATGGCTGAACATGAAACTTCAGTACCATATACAAAACTGGGCAGAGTATAAATAGAACGTAACAGAGCGCTGAATCTAAAAAAAATCATGTCGAAAATTAGTACCACGCAACCGCTGAACAGCCCAGCCCTCAACCACTGTCTCGATCTCAAACCAGCTTCTCCCCTTAAAATGAAGGAAACGTAAAATCACCAGATATTGCCGAAACCCGGGATTGAACCAGTGACCTTTAAATCTTCAGTCTCACGCTCTCCCAACTGGACTATTTCGGCACGACAGAAAACGAAGCAAAACTTTCTCACACCTTTTTGAAAGAAAACTTAAACCCCGGAAGGAATTGCCCCGCACACTCAGTCCTCATTTCGGGGCAATGGGTCCCAAACACATCTCGGAGCTCCGGATGTGTTCATGTAATGTATAATGATATTGAAAAGGAGAGATTTAACGTTAGTGATGGTGAATCTCGGTTACATCAAAAACTCCATGAATTCTCTGCCGGGAAATTCAGATCTTGGAAATCGCCTTTAAACGCTAAACATTGACACGCAGTGAGCCAGTGTGCACTGTAGAAGGGGCCCTGTCCAAATGAATGCTCAAGGATAAGTTATCAGTGCCCATGGTCCAGGCATTCCCTGATTCCAGTCTTGCACTCTTTGCGAAGTTTAAAATGCTGAATATTTCCGCAGTGGCAATGCATTGATTGATGACAAGCTCGAGTGATGTGGCGCAAATACGTACCTGCAAGACTAAAGATAGCCATGATTGGCAAAATGTACGTTGTCTATCAGCAATTGGAGTTCCACTTGTTGAGCGAGATCTTGTCATTTTGTGCAGACTTGAAAACAGAAGTGTTTTTGTTGTATCACCACACGCTGCTGATGATTGGGGCAACAACAGCGAGTTGAGCTGCAAGCATGTTCAGGAACAACATTGCTTTTCGAAGCACCGCAGATACAATGTTCCCTGACCGGGAATCGAACCCGGGCCGCGGCGGTGAAAGCGCCGAATCCTAACCACTATACCACCAGGGAAGCTGCTGCAAACGTTTGTGCCAGCAAGCAGACCAACCCAGTCTTTCCTCCTTGCTGTTTAGAAATTCTCATCACATTCGCGCCAGGGAAAACTGTTCGCAGCAAATGGCAGTTTTTGTGGAGAACATCAAAGACATGTCCGCGCAATCACAGCCTTAAGTGCGGCTAGGCATCCACTGAAATCCATTTCATTCTCTCCTTTTTCCGGGAATTTTCACTCTCTGTACCGTGTGAAGATTTCATTTGGCGCTTTTGTCCTGAAATGCAGCCTTTTGCTCATCTCCTGGCGACAGAACCGTTCTGTCTTTCTGTTCTGCTTTTAACCATTGACGGGAACAGGTCTCCAGTTCATCGGTTATGCGCAAAGCAAGAAACACGTATCAACAGAAAGTTGTGCTCTGCACACCGTCGGCAAAGAAGCAATGGCTGTTATTCCAAATCGTTCCCATCCCTTGGGATTCCGTGTGGATTTGTTTCGTTATGAAGATTTGATTGTAAAAGTTACTAAAAACCGAATAAAAATCATGAAAAATTGGGATGGCGCATACGGGGATCGGGCCCGCGCTTTTGGCTTTATTAATACCACGCCCTAAACGACCGATTTAACCGGCAACAAAATGCCCTTGGGCTGCG
This sequence comes from Pristiophorus japonicus, assembly GCF_044704955.1. NCBI lineage: Eukaryota > Metazoa > Chordata > Chondrichthyes > Pristiophoridae > Pristiophorus > Pristiophorus japonicus. The sequence goes on along the minus strand of NW_027252582.1, from coordinate 548,522 downwards.
TGAAAGCACAGCCTGAGATGATTTTGTATCCGGCACACACTGGGTGATAGAGTTACTGCATAAGAATTGAACACGTTGCATCGCTTAAACATTGTTCACTCTTAGAAACATAGAAAATAGGTGCAGGAGCAGGCCATTCAGCTCTTCTAGCCTGCACCGCCATTCAATGAGTTCATGGCTGAACATGAAACTTCAGTACCATATACAAAACTGGGCAGAGTATAAATAGAACGTAACAGAAAAAGAGCGCTGAATCTAAAAAAAATCATGTCGAAAATTAGTACCACGCAACCGCTGAACAGCCCAGCCCTCAACCACTGTCTCGATCTAAAACCAGCTTCTCCCCTTAAAATGAAGGAAACGTAAAATCACCAGATATTGCCGAAACCCGGGATTGAACCAGTGACCTTTAAATCTTCAGTCTCACGCTCTCCCAACTGGACTATTTCGGCCCGACAGAAAACGAAGCAAAACTTTCTCACACCTTTTTGAAAGAAAACTTAAACCCGGAAGGAATTGCCCCGCACACTGAGTCATCATTTCGGGGCAATGGGTCCCAAACACATCTCGGAGCTCCGGATGTGTTCATGTAATGTATAATGATATTGAAAAGGAGAGATTTAACGTTAGTGATGGTGAATCTCGGTTACATCAAAAACTCCATGAATTCTCTGCCGGGAAATTCAGATCTTGGAAATCGCCTTTAAACGCTAAACTTTGACACGCAGTGAGTCAGTGTGCACTGTAGAAGGGGCCCTGTCCAAATGAATGCTCAAGGATAAGTTATCAGTGCCCATGGTCCAGGCATTCCCTGATTCAAGTCTTGCACTCTTTGCGAAGTTTAAAATGCTGAATATTTCCGCAGTAGCAATGCATTGATTGATGACAAGCTCGAGTGATGTGGCGCAAATACGTACCTGGAAGACCAAAGATAGCCATGATTGGCAAAATGTACGTTGTCTATCAGCAATTGGAGTTCCACTTGTTGAGCGAGATCTTGTCATTTAGTGCAGACTTTAAAACATAAGTGTTTTTGTGGTATCACGACACGCTGCTGATGATTGGGGCAACAACAGCGAGTTGAGCTGCAAGCATGTTGAGGAACAGCATTGCATTTCGAAACACCACAGATACAATGTTCCCTGACTGGGAATCGAACCCGGGCCACGGCGGTGAAAGCGCCGAATCCTAACCACTAGACCACCAGGGAAGCTGCTGCAAACGTTTGTGCCAGCAAGCAGACCAACCCAGTCTTTCCTCCTTGCTGTTTAGAAATTCTCATCACATTCGCGCCAGGGAAAACTGTTCGCAGCAAATGGCAGTTTTTGTGGAGAACATCAAAGACATGTCCGCGCAATCACAACGTTAAGTGCGGCTAGGCATCCACTGAAATCCATTTCATTCTCTCCTTTTTCCGGGAATTTTCACTCTCGGTACCGTGTGAAGATTTCATTTGGTGCTTTTGTCCTGAAATGCAGCCTTTTGCTCATCTCCTGGCGACAGAACCGTTCTGTCTTTCTGTTCTGCTTTTAACCATTGACGGGAACAGCTCTCCAGTTCATCGGTTATGCGCAAAGCAAGAAACACGTATCAACAGAAAGTTGTGCTCTGCACACCGTCGGCAAAGAAGCAATGGCTGTTATTCCAAATCGTTCCCATCCCTTGGGATTCCGTGTGGATTTGTTTCGTTATGAAGATTTGATTGTAAAAGTTACTAAAAACCGAATAAAAATCATGAAAAATTGGGTTGGCTCATACGGGGATCATGCCCGCGCTCTTTGCTTTATTAATACAACGCCCTAAACGACCGATTTAACCGGCAACAAAATGCCCTTGGGCTGCGTGAAAGCAGAGCCTGAGATGATTTTGTATCCGGAACACACTGGGTGATAGAGTAACTGCATAAGAATTGAACACATCGCATCGCTTAAACATTGTTCACTCTTAGAAACATAGAAAATAGGTGCAGGAGCAGGCCATTCAGCTCTTCTAGCCTGCACCGCCATTCAATGAGTTCATGGCTGAACATGAAACTTCAGTACCATATACAAAACTGGGCAGAGTATAAATAGAACGTAACAGAGCGCTGAATCTAAAAAAAATCATGTCGAAAATTAGTACCACGCAACCGCTGAACAGCCCAGCCCTCAACCACTGTCTCGATCTCAAACCAGCTTCTCCCCTTAAAATGAAGGAAACGTAAAATCACCAGATATTGCCGAAACCCGGGATTGAACCAGTGACCTTTAAATCTTCAGTCTCACGCTCTCCCAACTGGACTATTTCGGCACGACAGAAAACGAAGCAAAACTTTCTCACACCTTTTTGAAAGAAAACTTAAACCCCGGAAGGAATTGCCCCGCACACTCAGTCCTCATTTCGGGGCAATGGGTCCCAAACACATCTCGGAGCTCCGGATGTGTTCATGTAATGTATAATGATATTGAAAAGGAGAGATTTAACGTTAGTGATGGTGAATCTCGGTTACATCAAAAACTCCATGAATTCTCTGCCGGGAAATTCATATCTTGGAAATCGCCTTTAAACGCTAAACATTGACACGCAGTGAGCCAGTGTGCACTGTAGAAGGGGCCCTGTCCAAATGAATGCTCAAGGATAAGTTATCAGTGCCCATGGTCCAGGCATTCCCTGATTCCAGTCTTGCACTCTTTGCGAAGTTTAAAATGCTGAATATTTCCGCAGTGGCAATGCATTGATTGATGACAAGCTCGAGTGATGTGGCGCAAATACGTACCTGCAAGACTAAAGATAGCCATGATTGGCAAAATGTACGTTGTCTATCAGCAATTGGAGTTCCACTTGTTGAGCGAGATCTTGTCATTTCGTGCAGACTTTAAAACATAAGTGTTTTTCTGGTATCACGACACGCTGCTGATGATTGGGGCAACAACAGCGAGTTGAGCTGCAAGCATGTTGAGGAATAGCATTGCATTTTGAAACACCGCAGATACAATGTTCTCTGACCGGGAATCGAACCCGGGCCGCGGCGGTGAAAGCGCCGAATCCTAACCACTAGACCACCAGGGAAGCTGCTGCAAACGTTTGTGCCAGCAAGCAGACCAACCCATTCTTTCCTCCTTGCTGTTTAGAAATTCTCATCACATTCGCGCCAGGGAAAACTGTTCGCAGCAAATGGCAGTTTTTGTGGAGAACATCAAAGACATGTCCGCGCAATCACAGCGTTAAGTGCGGCTAGGCATCCACTGAAATCCATTTCATTCTCTCCTTTTTCCGGGAATTTTCACTCTCGGTACCGTATGAAGATTTCATTTGGTGCTTTTGTCCTGAAATACAGCCTTTTGCTCATCTCCTGGCGACAGAACCGTTCTGTCTTTCTGTTCTGCTTTTAACCATTGACGGGAACAGCTCTCCAGTTCATCGGTTATGCGCAAAGCAAGAAACACGTATCAACAGAAAGTTGTGCTCTGCACACCGTCGGAAAAAAGCAATGGCTGTTATTCCAAATCGTTCCCATCCCTTGGGATTCCGTGTGGATTTGTTTCGTTATGAAGATTTGATTGTAAAAGTTACTAAAAACCGAATTAAAATCATGAAAAATTGGGTTGGCTCATACGGGGATCATGCCCGCGCTCTTTGCTTTATTAATACCACGCCCTAAACGACCGATTTAACCGGCAACAAAATGCCCTTGGGCTGCGTGAAAGCAGAGCCTGAGATGATTTTGTATCCGGAACACACTGGGTGATAGAGTAACTGCATAAGAATTGAACACATCGCATCGCTTAAACATTGTTCACTCTTAGAAACATAGAAAATAGGTGCAGGAGCAGGCCATTCAGCTCTTCTAGCCTGCACCGCCATTCAATGAGTTCATGGCTGAACATGAAACTTCAGTACCATATACAAAACTGGGCAGAGTATAAATAGAACGTAACAGAGCGCTGAATCTAAAAAAAATCAAGTCGAAAATTAGTACCACGCAACCGCTGAACAGCCCAGCCCTCAACCACTGTCTCGATCTCAAACCAGCTTCTCCCCTTAAAATGAAGGAAACGTAAAATCACCAGATATTGCCGAAACCCGGGATTGAACCAGTGACCTTTAAATCTTCAGTCTCACGCTCTCCCAACTGGACTATTTCGGCACGACAGAAAACGAAGCAAAACTTTCTCACACCTTTTTGAAAGAAAACTTAAACCCCGGAAGGAATTGCCCCGCACACTCAGTCCTCATTTCGGGGCAATGGGTCCCAAACACATCTCGGAGCTCCGGATGTGTTCATGTAATGTATAATGATATTGAAAATCTTAATGCTCATGTTAATTCATCACTGCCCACGATCCAGGCACTCTCTGATTCCGGTATTGTGCACGTTGCTACGTTGAAAATGTGCATTTTTCCGCACTGGCAATGAATTGACTGATAGCCGGGCTGTGATCAGCTCGGTTTGTTCGGGTAATGCCGCGCAAGAAAGTACATGGAAGAATAATGATCATTGTGATTGTTCTCACACTGCACTTAAATGTTGGCAAACCGTACAATGTCAATCAGCAATTGTAGTTCCATATGTTCATTTAATGTACTGATGAAGTGTTCATAAAGATACAAATATTGCACACCAGTCTTGATCTCACAGTGTTGAAGACACTGTGAAATATACTGGAGAGTTTATATACTGTTTTAGAACTTAACATGTCAGTAAAATTCCCTGTTCTGTTCTCGACACTGATGGGGTGTGAAAGGGAGACGGGCCGAAGGCCTATTGACCCGCACTGACCCCGAGCCAAGGTGAAATTAAAGCAGGTTCTGTCCTTTGCAGTGACATGATGAAGAGAGATCAGAGTCGCGAATCAAGGAGAGATTTAACGTTAGTGATGGTGAATCTCGGTTACATCAAAAACTCCATGAATTCTCTGCCGGGAAATTCAGATCTTGGAAATCGCCTTTAAACGCTAAACATTGACACGCAGTGAGCCAGTGTGCACTGTAGAAGGGGCCCTGTCCAAATGAATGCTCAAGGATAAGTTATCAGTGCCCATGGTCCAGGCATTCCCTGATTCCAGTCTTGCTCTCTTTGCGAAGTTTAAATTGCTGAATATTTCCGCAGTGGCAATGCATTGATTGATGACAAGCTCGAGTGATGGGGCGCAAATACGTACCTGCAAGACTAAAGATAGCCATGATTGGCAAAATGTACGTTGTCTATCAGCAATTGGAGTTCCACTTGTTGAGCGAGATCTTGTCATTTAGTGCAGACTTTAAAACATAAGTGTTTTTGTGGTATCACGACACGCTGCTGATGATTGGGGCAACAACAGCGAGTTGAGCTGCAAGCATGTTGAGGAACAGCCTTGCATTTCGAAACACCGCAGATACAATGTTCCCTGACCGGGAATCGAACCCTAGCAGCGGCGGTGAAAGCGCCGAATCCTAACCACTAGACCACCAGGGAAGCTGCTGCAAACGTTTGTGCCAGCAAGCAGACCAACCCAGTCTTTCCTCCTTGCTGTTTAGAAATTCTCATCACATTCGCGTTAGGGAAAACTGTTCGCAACAAATGGCAGTTTTTGTGGAGAACATCAAAGACATGTCCGCGCAATCACAGCGTTAAGTGCGGCTAGGCATCCACTGAAATCCATTTCATTCTCTCCTTTTTCCGGGAATTTTCACTCTCGGTACCGTGTGAAGATTTCATTTGGTGCTTTTGTCCTGAAATGCAGCCTTTTGCTCATCTCCTGGCGACAGAACCGTTCTGTCTTTCTGTTCTGCTTTTAACCATTGACGGGAACAGCTCTCCAGTTCATCGGTTATGCGCAAAGCAAGAAACACGTATCAACAGAAAGTTGTGCTCTGCACACCGTCGGCAAAAAAGCAATGGCTGTTATTCCAAATCGTTCCCATCCCTTGGGATTCCGTGTGGATTTGTTTCGTTATGAAGATTTGATTGTAAAAGTTACTAAAAACCGAATTAAAATCATGAAAAATTGGGTTGGCTCATACGGGGATCATGCCCGCGCTCTTTGCTTTATTAATACCACGCCCTAAACGACCGATTTAACCGGCAACAAAATGCCCTTGGGCTGCGTGAAAGCAGAGCCTGAGATGATTTTGTATCCGGAACACACTGGGTGATAGAGCAACTGCATAAGAATTGAACACATCGCATCACTTAAACATTGTTCACTCTTAGAAACATAGAAAATAGGTGCAGGAGCAGGCCATTCAGCTCTTCTAGCCTGCACCGCCATTCAATGAGTTCATGGCTGAACATGAAACTTCAGTACCATATACAAAACTGGGCAGAGTATAAATAGAACGTAACAGAGCGCTGAATCTAAAAAAAATCAAGTCGAAAATTAGTACCACGCAACCGCTGAACAGCCCAGCCCTCAACCACTGTCTCGATCTCAAACCAGCTTCTCCCCTTAAAATGAAGGAAACGTAAAATCACCAGATATTGCCGAAACCCGGGATTGAACCAGTGACCTTTAAATCTTCAGTCTCACGCTCTCCCAACTGGACTATTTCGGCACGACAGAAAACGAAGCAAAACTTTCTCACACCTTTTTGAAAGAAAACTTAAACCCCGGAAGGAATTGCCCCGCACACTCAGTCCTCATTTCGGGGCAATGGGTCCCAAACACATCTCGGAGCTCCGGATGTGTTCATGTAATGTATAATGATATTGAAAATCTTAATGCTCATGTTAATTCATCACTGCCCACGATCCAGGCACTCTCTGATTCCGGTATTGTGCACGTTGCTACGTTGAAAATGTGCATTTTTCCGCACTGGCAATGAATTGACTGATAGCCGGGCTGTGATCAGCTCGGTTTGTTCGGGTAATGCCGCGCAAGAAAGTACATGGAAGAATAATGATCATTGTGATTGTTCTCACACTGCACTTAAATGTTGGCAAACCGTACAATGTCAATCAGCAATTGTAGTTCCATATGTTCATTTAATGTACTGATGAAGTGTTCATAAAGACACAAATATTGCACACCAGGCTAGATCTCACAGTGTTGAAGACACTGTGAAATATACTGGAGAGTTTATATACTGTTTTAGAACTTAACATGTCAGTAAAATTCCCTGTTCTGTTCTCGACACTGATGGGGTGTGAAAGGGAGACGGGCCGAAGGCCTATTGAGCGCACTGACCCCGAGCCAAGGTGAAATTAAAGCAGGTTCTGTCCTTTGCAGTGACATGATGAAGAGAGATCAGAGTCGCGAATCAAGGAGAGATTTAACGTTAGTGATGGTGAATCTCGGTTACATCAAAAACTCCATGAATTCTCTGCCGGGAAATTCAGATCTTGGAAATCGCCTTTAAACGCTAAACATTGACACGCAGTGAGCCAGTGTGCACTGTAGAAGGGGCCCTGTCCAAATGAATGCTCAAGGATAAGTTATCAGTGCCCATGGTCCAGGCATTCCCTGATTCCAGTCTTGCACTCTTTGCGAAGTTTAAATTGCTGAATATTTCCGCAGTGGCAATGCATTGATTGATGACAAGCTCGAGTGATGTGGCGCAAATACGTACCTGCAAGACTAAAGATAGCCATGATTGGCAAAATGTACGTTGTCTATCAGCAATTGGAGTTCCACTTGTTGAGCGAGATCTTGTCATTTAGTGCAGACTTTAAAACATAAGTGTTTTTGTGGTATCACGACACGCTGCTGATGATTGGGGCAACAACAGCGAGTTGAGCTGCAAGCATGTTGAGGAACAGCCTTGCATTTCGAAACACCGCAGATACAACGTTCCCTGACCGGGAATCGAACCCGGGCAGCGGCGGTAAAAGCGCCGAATCCTAACCACTAGACCACCAGGGAAGCTGCTGCAAACGTTTGTGCCAGCAAGCAGACCAACCCAGTCTTTCCTCCTTGCTGTTTAGAAATTCTCATCACATTCGCGCCAGGGAAAACTGTTCGCAGCAAATGGCAGTTTTTGTGGAGAACATCAAAGACATGTCCGCGCAATCACAGCGTTAAGTGCGGCTAGGCATCCACTGAAATCCATTTCATTCTCTCCTTTTTCCGGGAATTTTCACTCTCGGTACCGTGTGAAGATTTCATTTGGTGCTTTTGTCCTGAAATGCAGCCTTTTGCTCATCTCCTGGCGACAGAACCGTTCTGTCTTTCTGTTCTGCTTTTAAACATTGACGGGAACAGCTCTCCAGTTCATCGGTAATGCGCAAAGCAAGAAACACGTATCAACAGAAAGTTGTGCTCTGCACACCGTCGGCAAAGAAGCAATGGCTGTTATTCCAAATCGTTCCCATCCCTTGGGATTCCGTGTGGATTTGTTTCGTTATGAAGATTTGATTGTAAAAGTTACTAAAAACCGAATAAAAATCATGAAAAATTGGGTTGGCTCATACGGGGATCATGCCCGCGCTCTTTGCTTTATTAATACCACGCCCTAAACGACCGATTTAACCGGCAACAAAATGCCCTTGGGCTGCGTGAAAGCAGAGCCTGAGATGATTTTGTATCAGGAACAAACTGGGTGATAGAGTAACTACATAAGAATTGAACACATCGCATCGCTTAAACATTGTTCACTCTTAGAAACATAGAAAATAGGTGCAGGAGCAGGCCATTCAGCTCTTCTAGCCTGCACCGCCATTCAATGAGTTCATGGCTGAACATGAAACTTCAGTACCATATACAAAACTGGGCAGAGTATAAATAGAACGTAACAGAGCGCTGAATCTAAAAAAAATCATGTCGAAAATTAGTACCACGCAACCGCTGAACAGCCCAGCCCTCAACCACTGTCTCGATCTAAAACCAGCTTCTCCCCTTAAAATGAAGGAAAAGTAAAATCACCAGATATTGCCGAAACCCGGGATTGAACCAGTGACCTTTAAATCTTCAGTCTCACGCTCTCCCAACTGGACTATTTCGGCACGACAGAAAACGAAGCAAAACTTTCTCACACCTTTTTGAAAGAAAACTTAAACCCCGGAAGGAATTGCCCCGCACACTCAGTCCTCATTTCGGGGCAATGGGTCCCAAACACATCTCGGAGCTCCGGATGTGTTCATGTAATGTATAATGATATTGAAAAGGAGAGATTTAACGTTAGTGATGGTGAATCTCGGTTACATCAAAAATTCCATGAATTCTCTGCCGGGAAATTCAGATCTTGGAAATCGCCTTTAAACGCTAAACTTTGACACGGAGTGAGCCAGTGTGCACTGTAGAAGGGGCCCTGTCCAAATGAATGCTCAAGGATAGGTTATCAGTGCCCATGGTCCAGGCATTCCCTGATTCCAGTCTTGCACTCTTTGCGAAGTTTAAAATGCTGAATATTTCCGCAGTGGCAATGCATTGATTGATGACAAGCTCGAGTGATGTGGCGCAAATACGTACCTGGAAGACTAAAGATAGCCATGATTGGCAAAATGTACGTTGTCTGTCAGCAATTGGAGTTCCACTTGTTGAGCGAGATCTTGTCATTTTGTGCAGACTTGAAAACAGAAGTGTTTTTGTTGTATCACCACACGCTGCTGATGATTGGGGCAACAACAGCGAGTTGAGCTGCAAGCATGTTCAGGAACAACATTCCATTTCGAAGCACCGCAGATACAATGTTCCCTGACCGGGAATCGAACCCGGGCCGCGGCGTGTAAGCGCCGAACCCTAACCACTAGACCACCAGGGAAGCTGCTGCAAACGTTTGTGCCAGCAAGCAGACCAACCCAGTCTTTCCTCCTTGCTGTTTAGAAATTCTCATCACATTCGCGCCAGGGAAAACTGTCCGCAGCAAATGGCAGTTTTTGTGGAGAACATCAAAGACATGTCCGCGCAATCACAGCCTTAAGTGCGGCTAGGCATCCACTGAAATCCATTTCATTCTCTCCTTTTCCGGGAATTTTCACTCTCGGTACCGTGTGAAGATTTCATTTGGCGCTTTTGTCCTGAAATGCAGCCTTTTGCTCATCTCCTGGCGACAGAACCGTTCTGTCTTTCTGTTCTGCTTTTAACCGTTGACGGGAACAGGTCTCCAGTTCATCGGTTATGCGCAAAGCAAGAAACACGTATCAACAGAAAGTTGTGCTCTGCACACCGTCGGCAAAGAAGCAATGGCTGTTATTCCAAATCGTTCCCATCCCTTGGGATTCCGTGTGGATTTGTTTCGTTATGAAGATTTGATTGTAAAAGTTACTAAAAACCGAATAAAAATCATGAAAAATTGGGATGGCGCATACGGGGATCGGGCCCGCGCTTTTGGCTTTATTAATACCACGCCCTAAACGACCGATTTAACCGGCAACAAAATGCCCTTGGGCTGCGTGAAAGCACAGCCTGAGATGATTTTGTATCCGGCACACACTGGGTGATAGAGTTACTGCATAAGAATTGAACACATTGCATCGCTTAAACATTGTTCACTCTTAGAAACATAGAAAATAGGTGCAGGAGCAGGCCATTCAGCTCTTCTAGCCTGCACCGCCATTCAATGAGTTCATGGCTGAACATGAAACTTCGGTACCATATACAAAACTGGGCAGAGTATAAATAGAACGTAACAGAAAAAGAGCGCTGAATCTAAAAAAAATCATGTCGAAAATTAGTACCACGCAACCGCTGAACAGCCCAGCCCTCAACCACTGTCTCGATCTAAAACCAGCTTCTCCCCTTAAAATGAAGGAAACGTAAAATCACCAGATATTGCCGAAACCCGGGATTGAACCAGTGACCTTTAAATCTTCAGTCTCACGCTCTCCCAACTAGACTATTTCGGCCCGACAGAAAACGAAGCAAAACTTTCTCACACCTTTTTGAAAGAAAACTTAAACCCCGGAAGGAATTGCCCCGCACACTCAGTCATCATTTCGGGGCAATGGGTCCCAAACACATCTCGGAGCTCCGGATGTGTTCATGTAATGTATAATGATATTGAAAAGGAGAGATTTAACGTTAGTGATGGTGAATCTCGGTTACATCAAAAACTCCATGAATTCTCTGCCGGGAAATTCAGATCTTGGAAATCGCCTTTAAACACTAAACTTTGACACGCAGTGAGTCAGTGTGCACTGTAGAAGGGGCCCTGTCCAAATGAATGCTCAAGGATAAGTTATCAGTGCCCATTGTCCAGGCATTCCCTGATTCCAGTCTTGCACTCTTTGCGAAGTTTAAAATGCTGAATATTTCCGCAGTAGCAATGCATTGATTGATGACAAGCTCGAGTGATGTGGCGCAAATACGTACCTGGAAGACTAAAGATAGCCATGATTGGCAAAATGTACGTTGTCTATCAGCAATTGGAGTTCCACTTGTTGAGCGAGATCTTGTCATTTTGTGCAGACTTGAAAACAGAAGTGTTTTTGTTGTATCACCACACGCTGCTGATGATTGGGGCAACCACAGCGAGTTGAGCTGCAAGCATGTTCAGGAACAACATTGCATTTCGAAGCACCGCAGATACAATGTTCCCTGACCGGGAATCGAACCCGGGCCACGGCGGTGAAAGCGCCGAATCCTAACCACTAGACCACCAGGGAAGCTGCTGCAAACGTTTGTGCCAGCAAGCAGACCAACCCAGTCTTTCCTCCTTGCTGTTTAGAAATTCTCATCACATTCGCGCCAGGGAAAACTGTTCGCAGCATTGGCAGTTTTTGTGGAGAACATCAAAGACATGTCCGCGCAATCACAGCGTTAAGTGCGGCTAGGCATCCACTGAAATCCATTTCATTCTCTCCTTTTTCCGGGAATTTTCACTCTCGGTACCGTGTGAAGATTTCATTTGGTGCTTTTGTCCTGAAATGCAGCCTTTTGCTGATCTCCTGGCGACAGAACCGTTCTGTCTTTCTGTTCTGCTTTTAACCATTGACGGGAACAGGTCTCCAGTTCATCGGTTATGCGCAAAGCAAGAAACACGTATCAACAGAAAGTTGTGCTCTGCACACCGTCGGCAAAGAAGCAATGGCTGTTATTCCAAATCGTTCCCATCCCTTGGGATTCCGTGTGGATTTGTTTCGTTATGAAGATTTGATTGTAAATGTTACTAAAAACCGAATAAAAATCATGAAAAATTGGGATGGCGCATACGGGGATCGGGGCCGCGCTTTTGGCTTTATTAATACCACGCCCTAAACGACCGATTTAACCGGCAACAAAATGCCCTTGGGCTGCGTGAAAGCACAGCCGGAGATGATTTTGTATCCGGCACACACTGGGTGATAGAGTTACTGCATAAGAATTGAACACATTGCATCGCTTAAACATTGTTCACTCTTAGAAACATAGAAAATAAGTGCAGGAGCATGCCATTCAGCTCTTCTAGCCTGCACCGCCATTCAATGAGTTCATGGCTGAACATGAAACTTCAGTACCATATACAAAACTGGGCAGAGTATAAATAGAACGTAACAGAAAAAGAGCGCTGAATCTAAAAAAAATCATGTCGAAAATTAGTACCACGCAACCGCTGAACAGCCCAGCCCTCAACCACTGTCTCGATCTAAAACCAGCTTCTCCCCTTAAAATGAAGGAAACGTAAAATCACCAGATATTGCTGAAACCCGGGATTGAACCAGTGACCTTTAAATCTTCAGTCTCACGCTCTCCCAACTGGACTATTTCGGCCCGACAGAAAACGAAGCAAAACTTTCTCACACCTTTTTGAAAGAAAACTTAAACCCCGGAAGGAATTGCCCCGCACACTCAGTCCTCATTTCGGGGCAATGGGTCCCAAACACATCTCGGAGCTCCGGATGTGTTCATGTAATGTATAATGATATTGAAAAGGAGAGATTTAACGTTAGTGATGGTGAATCTCGGTTACATCAAAAACTCCATGAATTCTCTGCCGGGAAATTCAGATCTTGGAAATCGCCTTTAAACGCTAAACTTTGACACGCAGTGAGCCAGTGTGCACTGAAGAAGGGGCCCTGTCCAAATGAATGCTCAAGGATAGGTTATCAGTGCCCATGGTCCAGGCATTCCCTGATTCCAGTCTTGCACTCTTTGCGAAGTTTAAAATGCTGAATATTTCCGCAGTGGCAATGCATTGATTGATGAAAAGCTCGAGTGATGTGGCGCAAATACGTACCTGGAAGACTAAAGATAGCCATGATTGGCAAAATGTACGTTGTCTATCAGCAATTAGAGTTCCACTTGTTGAGCGAGATCTTGTCATTTTGTGCAGACTTGAAAACAGAAGTGTTTTTGTTGTATCACCACACGCTGCTGATGATTGGGGCAACAACAGCGAGTTGAGCTGCAAGCATGTTCAGGAACAACATTGCATTTCGAAGCACCGCAGATACAATGTTCCCTGACCGGGAATCGAACCCGGGCCGCGGCGGTGAAAGCGCCGAATCCTAACCACTAGACCACCAGTGAAGCTGCTGCAAACGTTTGTGCCAGCAAGCAGACCAACCCAGTCTTTCCTCCTTGCTGTTTAGAAATTCTCATCACATTCGCGCCAGGGAAAACTGTTCGCAGCAAATGGCAGTTTTTGTGGAGAACATCAAAGACATGTCCGCGCAATCACAGCCTTAAGTGCGGCTAGGCATCCACTGAAATCCATTTCATTCTCTCCTTTTTCCGGGAATTTTCACTCTCGGTACCGTGTGAAGATTTCATTATGTGCTTTTGTCCTGAAATGCAGCCTTTTGCTCATCTCCTGGCGACAGAACCGTTCTGTCTTTCTGTTCTGCTTTTAACCATTGACGGGAACAGGTCTCCAGTTCATCGGTTATGCGCAAAGCAAGAAACACGTATCAACAGAAAGTTGTGCTCTGCACACCGTCGGCAAAGAAGCAATGGCTGTTATTCCAAATCGTTCCCATCCCTTGGGATTCCGTGTGGATTTGTTTCGTTATGAAGATTTGATTGTAAAAGTTACTAAAAACCGAATAAAAATCATGAAAAATTGGGATGGCGCATACGGGGATCGGGCCCGCGCTTTTGGCTTTATTAATACCACGCCCTAAACGACCGACTTAACCGGCAACAAAATGCCCTTGGGCTGCGTGAAAGCACAGCCTGAGATGATTTTGTATCCGGCACACACTGGGTGATAGAGTTACTGCATAAGAATTGAACACATTGCATCGCTTAAACATTGTTCACTCTTAGAAACATAGAAAATAGGTGCAGGAGCAGGCCATTCAGCTCTTCTAGCCTGCACCGCCATTCAATGAGTTCAAGGCTGAACATGAAACTTCAGTACCATATACAAAACTGGGCAGAGTATAAATAGAACGTAACAGAAAAAGAGCGCTGAATCTAAAAAAAATCATGTCGAAAATTAGTACCACGCAACCGCTGAACAGCCCAGCCCTCAACCACTGTCTCGATCTAAAACCAGCTTCTCCCCTTAAAATGAAGGAAACGTAAAATCACCAGATATTGCCGAAACCCGGGATTGAACCAGTGACCTTTAAATCTTCAGTCTCACGCTCTCCCAACTGGACTATTTCGTCCCGACAGAAAACGAAGCAAAACTTTCTCACACCTTTTTGAAAGAAAACTTAAACCCCGGAAGGAATTGCCCCGCACACTCAGTCCTCATTTCGGGGCAATGGGTCCCAAACACATCTCGGAGCTCCGGATGTGTTCATGTAATGTATAATGATATTGAAAAGGAGAGATTTAACGTTAGTGATGGTGAATCTCGGTTACATCAAAAACTCCATGAATTCTCTGCCGGGAAATTCAGATCTTGGAAATCGCCTTTAAACGCTAAACTTTGACACGCAGTGAGCCAGTGTGCACTGAAGAAGGGGCCCTGTCCAAATGAATGCTCAAGGATAGGTTATCAGTGCCCATGGTCCAGGCATTCCCTGATTCCAGTCTTGCACTCTTTGCGAAGTTTAAAATGCTGAATATTTCCGCAGTGGCAATGCATTGATTGATGACAAGCTCGAGTGATGTGGCGCAAATACGTACCTGGAAGACTAAAGATAGCCATGATTGGCAAAATGTACGTTGTCTATCAGCAATTGGAGTTCCACTTGTTGAGCGAGATCTTGTCATTTTGTGCAGACTTGAAAACAGAATTGTTTTTGTTGTATCACCACACGCTGCTGATGATTGGGGCAACAACAGCGAGTTGAGCTGCAAGCATGTTCAGGAACAACATTGCATTTCGAAGCACCGCAGATACAATGTTCCCTGACCGGGAATCGAACCCGGGCCGCGGCGGTGAAAGCGCCGAATCCTAACCACTAGACCACCAGGGAAGCTGCTGCAAACGTTTGTGCCAGCAAGCAGACCAACCCAGTCTTTCCTCCTTGCTGTTTAGAAATTCTCATCACATTCGCGCCAGGGAAAACTGTTCGCAGCAAATGGCAGTTTTTGTGGAGAACATCAAAGACATGTCCGCGCAATCACAGCCTTAAGTGCGGCTAGGCATCCACTGAAATCCATTTCATTCTCTCCTTTTTCCGGGAATTTTCACTCTCGGTACCGTGTGAAGATTTCATTATGTGCTTTTGTCCTGAAATGCAGCCTTTTGCTCATCTCCTGGCGACAGAACCGTTCTGTCTTTCTGTTCTGCTTTTAACCATTGACGGGAACAGGTCTCCAGTTCATCGGTTATGCGCAAAGCAAGAAACACGTATCAACAGAAAGTTGTGCTCTGCACACCGTCGGCAAAGAAGCAATGGCTGTTATTCCAAATCGTTCCCATCCCTTGGGATTCCGTGTGGATTTGTTTCGTTATGAAGATTTGATTGTAAAAGTTACTAAAAACCGAATAAAAATCATGAAAAATTGGGATGGCGCATACGGGGATCGGGCCCGCGCTTTTGGCTTTATTAATACCACGCCCTAAACGACCGATTTAACCGGCAACAAAATGCCCTTGGGCTGCGTGAAAGCACAGCCTGAGATGATTTTGTATCCGGCACACACTGGGTGATAGAGTTACTGCATAAGAATTGAACACATTGCATCGCTTAAACATTGTTCACTCTTAGAAACATAGAAAATAGGTGCAGGAGCAGGCCATTCAGCTCTTCTAGCCTGCACCGCCATTCAATGAGTTCAAGGCTGAACATGAAACTTCAGTACCATATACAAAACTGGGCAGAGTATAAATAGAACGTAACAGAAAAAGAGCGCTGAATCTAAAAAAAATCATGTCGAAAATTAGTACCACGCAACCGCTGAACAGCCCAGCCCTCAACCACTGTCTCGATCTAAAACCAGCTTCTCCCCTTAAAATGAAGGAAACGTAAAATCACCAGATATTGCCGAAACCCGGGATTGAACCAGTGACCTTTAAATCTTCAGTCTCACGCTCTCCCAACTGGACTATTTCGGCCCGACAGAAAACGAAGCAAAACTTTCTCACACCTTTTTGAAAGAAAACTTAAACCCCGGAAGGAATTGCCCCGCACACTCAGTCCTCATTTCGGGGCAATGGGTCCCAAACACATCTCGGAGCTCCGGATGTGTTCATGTAATGTATAATGATATTGAAAAGGAGAGATTTAACGTTAGTGATGGTGAATCTCGGTTACATCAAAAACTCCATGAATTCTCTGCCGGGAAATTCAGATCTTGGAAATCGCCTTTAAACGCTAAACTTTGACACGCAGTGAGCCAGTGTGCACTGAAGAAGGGGCCCTGTCCAAATGAATGCTCAAGGATAGGTTATCAGTGCCCATGGTCCAGGCATTCCCTGATTCCAGTCTTGCACTCTTTGCGAAGTTTAAAATGCTGAATATTTCCGCAGTGGCAATGCATTGATTGATGACAAGCTCGAGTGATGTGGCGCAAATACGTACCTGGAAGACTAAAGATAGCCATGATTGGCAAAATGTACGTTGTCTATCAGCAATTGGAGTTCCACTTGTTGAGCGAGATCTTGTCATTTTGTGCAGACTTGAAAACAGAAGTGTTTTTTTTGTATCACCACACGCTGCTGATGATTGGGGCAACAACAGCGAGTTGAGATGCAAGCACGTTCAGGAACAACATTGCATTTCGAAGCACCGCAGATACAATGTTCCCTTACCGGGAATCGAACCCGGGCCGCGGCGGTGAAAGCGCCGAATCCTAACCACTAGACCACCAGGGAAGCTGCTGCAAACGTTTGTGCCAGCAAGCAGACCAACCCAGTCTTTCCTCCTTGCTGTTTAGAAATTCTCATCACATTCGCGCCAGGGAAAACTGTTCGCAGCAAATGGCAGTTTTTGTGGAGAACATCAAAGACATGTCCGCGCAATCACAGCGTTAAGTGCGGCTAGGCATCCACTGAAATCCATTTCATTCTCTCCTTTTTCCGGGAATTTTCACTCTCGGTACCGTGTGAAGATTTCATTTGGTGCTTTTGTCCTGAAATGCAGCCTTTTGCTCATCTCCTGGCGACAGAACCGTTCTGTCTTTCTGTTCTGCTTTTAACCATTGACGGGAACAGGTCTCCAGTTCATCGGTTATGCGCAAAGCAAGAAACACGTATCAACAGAAAGTTGTGCTCTGCACACCGTCGGCAAAGAAGCAATGGCTGTTATTCCAAATCGTTCCCATCCCTTGGGATTCCGTGTGGATTTGTTTCGTTATGAAGATTTGATTGTAAAAGTTACTAAAAACCGAATAAAAATCATGAAAAATTGGGATGGCGCATCCGGGGATCGGGCCCGCGCTTTTGGCTTTATTAATACCACGCCCTAAACGACCGATTTAACCGGCAACAAAATGCCCTTGGGCTGCGTGAAAGCACAGCCTGAGATGATTTTGTATCCGGCACACACTGGGTGATAGAGTTACTGCATAAGAATTGAACACATTGCATCGCTTAAACATTGTTCACTCTTAGAAACATAGAAAATAGGTGCAGGAGCAGGCCATTCAGCTCTTCTAGCCTGCACCGCCATTCAATGAGTTCAAGGCTGAACATGAAACTTCAGTACCATATACAAAACTGGGCAGAGTATAAATAGAACGTAACAGAAAAAGAGCGCTGAATCTAAAAAAAATCATGTCGAAAATTAGTACCACGCAACCGCTGAACAGCCCAGCCCTCAACCACTGTCTCGATCTAAAACCAGCTTCTCCCCTTAAAATGAAGGAAACGTAAAATCACCAGATATTGCCGAAACCCGGGATTGAACCAGTGACCTTTAAATCTTCAGTCTCACGCTCTCCCAACTGGACTATTTCGGCCCGACAGAAAACGAAGCAAAACTTTCTCACACCTTTTTGAAAGAAAACTTAAACCCCGGAAGGAATTGCCCCGCACACTCAGTCATCATTTCGGGGCAATGGGTCCCAAACACATCTCGGAGCTCCGGATGTGTTCATGTAATGTATAATGATATTGAAAAGGAGAGATTTAACGTTAGTGATGGTGAATCTCGGTTACATCAAAAACTCCATGAATTCTCTGCCGGGAAATTCAGATCTTGGAAATCGCCTTTAAACGCTAAACTTTGACACGCAGTGAGTCAGTGTGCACTGTAGAAGGGGCCCTGTCCAAATGAATGCTCAAGGATAAGTTATCAGTGCCCATGGTCCAGGCATTCCCTGATTCCAGTCTTGCACTCTTTGCGAAGTTTAAAATGCTGAATATTTCCGCAGTAGCAATGCATTGATTGATGACAAGCTCGAGTGATGTGGCGCAAATACGTACCTGGAAGACTAAAGATAGCCATGATTGGCAAAATGTACGTTGTCTATCAGCAATTGGAGTTCCACTTGTTGAGCGAGATCTTGTCATTTTGTGCAGACTTGAAAACAGAAGTGTTTTTGTTGTATCACCACACGCTGCTGATGATTGGGGCAACAACAGCGAGTTGAGCTGCAAGCATGTTAAGGAACAACATTGCATTTCGAAGCACCGCAGATACAATGTTCCCTGACCGGGAATCGAACCCGGGCCGCGGCGGTGAAAGCGCCGAATCCTAACCACTAGACCACCAGGGAAGCTGCTGCAAACGTTTGTGCCAGCAAGCAGACCAACCCAGTCTTTCCTCCTTGCTGTTTAGAAATTCTCATCACATTCGCGCCAGGGAAAACTGTTCGCAGCAAATGGCAGTTTTTGTGGAGAACATCAAAGACATGTCCGCGCAATCACAGCGTTAAGTGCGGCTAGGCATCCACTGAAATCCATTTCATTCTCTCCTTTTTCCGGGAATTTTCACTCTCGGTACCGTGTGAAGATTTCATTTGGTGCTTTTGTCCTGAAATGCAGCCTTTTGCTCATCTCCTGGCGACAGAACCGTTCTGTCTTTCTGTTCTGCTTTTAACCATTGACGGGAACAGGTCTCCAGTTCATCGGTTATGCGCAAAGCAAGAAACACGTATCAACAGAAAGTTGTGCTCTGCACACCGTCGGCAAAGAAGCAATGGCTGTTATTCCAAATCGTTCCCATCCCTTGGGATTCCGTGTGGATTTGTTTCGTTATGAAGATTTGATTGTAAAAGTTACTAAAAACCGAATAAAAATCATGAAAAATTGGGATGGCGCATACGGGGATCGGGCCCGCGCTTTTGGCTTTATTAATACCACGCCCTAAACGACCGATTTAACCGGCAACAAAATGCCCTTGGGCTGCGTGAAAGCACAGCCTGAGATGATTTTGTATCCGGCACACACTGGGTGATAGAGTTACTGCATAAGAATTGAACACATTGCATCGCTTAAACATTGTTCACTCTTAGAAACATAGAAAATAGGTGCAGGAGCAGGCCATTCAGCTCTTCTAGCCTGCACCGCCATTCAATGAGTTCAAGGCTGAACATGAAACTTCAGTACCATATACAAAACTGGGCAGAGTATAAATAGAACGTAACAGAAAAAGAGCGCTGAATCTAAAAAAAATCATGTCGAAAATTAGTACCACGCAACCGCTGAACAGCCCAGCCCTCAACCACTGTCTCGATCTAAAACCAGCTTCTCCCCTTAAAATGAAGGCAACGTAAAATCACCAGATATTGCCGAAACCCGGGATTGAACCAGTGACCTTTAAATCTTCAGTCTCACGCTCTCCCAACTGGACTATTTCGGCCCGACAGAAAACGAAGCAAAACTTTCTCACACCTTTTTGAAAGAAAACTTAAACCCCGGAAGGAATTGCCCCGCACACTCAGTCCTCATTTCGGGGCAATGGGTCCCAAACACATCTCGGAGCTCCGGATGTGTTCATGTAATGTATAATGATATTGAAAAGGAGAGATTTAACGTTAGTGATGGTGAATCTCGGTTACATCAAAAACTCCATGAATTCTCTGCCGGGAAATTCAGATCTTGGAAATCGCCTTTAAACGCTAAACTTTGACACGCAGTGAGCCAGTGTGCACTGAAGAAGGGGCCCTGTCCAAATGAATGCTCAAGGATAGGTTATCAGTGCCCATGGTCCAGGCATTCCCTGATTCCAGTCTTGCACTCTTTGCGAAGTTTAAAATGCTGAATATTTCCGCAGTGGCAATGCATTGATTGATGACAAGCTCGAGTGATGTGGCGCAAATACGTACCTGGAAGACTAAAGATAGCCATGATTGGCAAAATGTACGTTGTCTATCAGCAATTGGAGTTCCACTTGTTGAGCGAGATCTTGTCATTTTGTGCAGACTTGAAAACAGAAGTGTTTTTTTTGTATCACCACACGCTGCTGATGATTGGGGCAACAACAGCGAGTTGAGATGCAAGCACGTTCAGGAACAACATTGCATTTCGAAGCACCGCAGATACAATGTTCCCTTACCGGGAATCGAACCCGGGCCGCGGCGGTGAAAGCGCCGAATCCTAACCACTAGACCACCAGGGAAGCTGCTGCAAACGTTTGTGCCAGCAAGCAGACCAACCCAGTCTTTCCTCCTTGCTGTTTAGAAATTCTCATCACATTCGCGCCAGGGAAAACTGTTCGCAGCAAATGGCAGTTTTTGTGGAGAACATCAAAGACATGTCCGCGCAATCACAGCGTTAAGTGCGGCTAGGCATCCACTGAAATCCATTTCATTCTCTCCTTTTTCCGGGAATTTTCACTCTCGGTACCGTGTGAAGATTTCATTTGGTGCTTTTGTCCTGAAATGCAGCCTTTTGCTCATCTCCTGGCGACAGAACCGTTCTGTCTTTCTGTTCTGCTTTTAACCATTGACGGGAACAGGTCTCCAGTTCATCGGTTATGCGCAAAGCAAGAAACACGTATCAACAGAAAGTTGTGCTCTGCACACCGTCGGCAAAGAAGCAATGGCTGTTATTCCAAATCGTTCCCATCCCTTGGGATTCCGTGTGGATTTGTTTCGTTATGAAGATTTGATTGTAAAAGTTACTAAAAACCGAATAAAAATCATGAAAAATTGGGATGGCGCATCCGGGGATCGGGCCCGCGCTTTTGGCTTTATTAATACCACGCCCTAAACGACCGATTTAACCGGCAACAAAATGCCCTTGGGCTGCGTGAAAGCACAGCCTGAGATGATTTTGTATCCGGCACACACTGGGTGATAGAGTTACCGCATAAGAATTGAACACATTGCATCGCTTAAACATTGTTCACTCTTAGAAACATAGAAAATAGGTGCAGGAGCAGGCCATTCAGCTCTTCTAGCCTGCACCGCCATTCAATGAGTTCAAGGCTGAACATGAAACTTCAGTACCATATACAAAACTGGGCAGAGTATAAATAGAACGTAACAGAAAAAGAGCGCTGAATCTAAAAAAAATCATGTCGAAAATTAGTACCACGCAACCGCTGAACAGCCCAGCCCTCAACCACTGTCTCGATCTAAAACCAGCTTCTCCCCTTAAAATGAAGGAAACGTAAAATCACCAGATATTGCCGAAACCCGGGATTGAACCAGTGACCTTTAAATCTTCAGTCTCACGCTCTCCCAACTGGACTATTTCGGCCCGACAGAAAACGAAGCAAAACTTTCTCACACCTTTTTGAAAGAAAACTTAAACCCCGGAAGGAATTGCCCCGCACACTCAGTCATCATTTCGGGGCAATGGGTCCCAAACACATCTCGGAGCTCCGGATGTGTTCATGTAATGTATAATGATATTGAAAAGGAGAGATTTAACGTTAGTGATGGTGAATCTCGGTTACATCAAAAACTCCATGAATTCTCTGCCGGGAAATTCAGATCTTGGAAATCGCCTTTAAACGCTAAACTTTGACACGCAGTGAGTCAGTGTGCACTGTAGAAGGGGCCCTGTCCAAATGAATGCTCAAGGATAAGTTATCAGTGCCCATGGTCCAGGCATTCCCTGATTCCAGTCTTGCACTCTTTGCGAAGTTTAAAATGCTGAATATTTCCGCAGTAGCAATGCATTGATTGATGACAAGCTCGAGTGATGTGGCGCAAATACGTACCTGGAAGACTAAAGATAGCCATGATTGGCAAAATGTACGTTGTCTATCAGCAATTGGAGTTCCACTTGTTGAGCGAGATCTTGTCATTTTGTGCAGACTTGAAAACAGAAGTGTTTTTGTTGTATCACCACACGCTGCTGATGATTGGGGCAACAACAGGGAGTTGAGCTGCAAGCATGTTAAGGAACAACATTGCATTTCGAAGCACCGCAGATACAATGTTCCCTGACCGGGAATCGAACCCGGGCCGCGGCGGTGAAAGCGCCGAATCCTAACCACTAGACCACCAGGGAAGCTGCTGCAAACGTTTGTGCCAGCAAGCAGACCAACCCAGTCTTTCCTCCTTGCTGTTTAGAAATTCTCATCACATTCGCGCCAGGGAAAACTGTTCGCAGCAAATGGCAGTTTTTGTGGAGAACATCAAAGACATGTCCGCGCAATCACAGCGTTAAGTGCGGCTAGGCATCCACTGAAATCCATTTCATTCTCTCCTTTTTCCGGGAATTTTCACTCTCGGTACCGTGTGAAGATTTCATTTGGTGCTTTTGTCCTGAAATGCAGCCTTTTGCTCATCTCCTGGCGACAGAACCGTTCTGTCTTTCTGTTCTGCTTTTAACCATTGACGGGAACAGGTCTCCAGTTCATCGGTTATGCGCAAAGCAAGAAGCACGTATCAACAGAAAGTTGTGCTCTGCAAACCGTCGGCAAAGAAGCAATGGCTGTTATTCCAAATCGTTCCCATCCCTTGGGATTCCGTGTGGATTTGTTTCGTTATGAAGATTTGATTGTAAAAGTTACTAAAAACCGAATAAAAATCATGAAAAATTGGGATGGCGCATACGGGGATCGGGCCCGCGCTTTTGGCTTTATTAATACCACGCCCTAAACGACCGATTTAACCGGCAACAAAATGCCCTTGGGCTGCGTGAAAGCACAGCCTGAGATGATTTTGTATCCGGCACACACTGGGTGATAGAGTTACTGCATAAGAATTGAACACATTGCATCGCTTAAACATTGTTCACTCTTAGAAACATAGAAAATAGGTGCAGGAGCAGGCCATTCAGCTCTTCTAGCCTGCACCGCCATTCAATGAGTTCATGGCTGAACATGAAACTTCAGTACCATATACAAAACTGGGCAGAGTATAAATAGAACGTAACAGAAAAAGAGCGCTGAATCTAAAAAAAATCATGTCGAAAATTAGTACCACGCAACCGCTGAACAGCCCAGCCCTCAACCACTGTCTCGATCTAAAACCAGCTTCTCCCCTTAAAATGAAGGAAACGTAAAATCACCAGATATTGCCGAAACCCGGGATTGAACCAGTGACCTTTAAATCTTCAGTCTCACGCTCTCCCAACTGGACTATTTCGGCCCGACAGAAAACGAAGCAAAACTTTCTCACACCTTTTTGAAAGAAAACTTAAACCCCGGAAGGAATTGCCCCGCACACCCAGTCCTCATTTCGGGGCAATGGGTCCCAAACACATCTCGGAGGTCCGGATGTGTTCATGTAATGTATAATGATATTGAAAAGGAGAGATTTAACGTTAGTGATGGTGAATCTCGGTTACATCAAAAACTCCATGAATTCTCTGCCGGGAAATTCAGATCTTGGAAATCGCCTTTAAACGCTAAACTTTGACACGCAGTGAGCCAGTGTGCACTGTAGAAGGGGCCCTGTCCAAATGAATGCTCAAGGATAAGTTATCAGTGCCCATGGTCCAGGCATTCCCTGATTCCAGTCTTGCACTCTTTGCGAAGTTTAAAATGCTGAATATTTCCGCAGTGGCAATGCATTGATTGATGACAAGCTCGAGTGATGTGGCGCAAATACGTACCTGGAAGACTAAAGATAGCCATGATTGGCAAAATGTACGTTGTCTATCAGCAATTGGAGTTCCACTTGTTGAGCGAGATGTTGTCATTTTATGCAGACTTGAAAACAGAAGTGTTTTTGTTGTATCACCACACGCTGCTGATGATTGGGGCAACAACAGCGAGTTGAGCTGCAAGCATGTTCAGGAACAACATTGCATTTCGAAGCACCGCAGATACAATGTTCCCTGACCGGGAATCGAACCCGGGCCGCGGCGGTGAAAGCGCCGAATCCTAACCACTAGACCACCAGGGAAGCTGCTGCAAACGTTTGTGCCAGCAAGCAGACCAACCCAGTCTTTCCTCCTTGCTGTTTAGAAATTCTCATCACATTCGCGCCAGGGAAAACTGTTCGCAGCAAATGGCAGTTTTTGTGGAGAACATCAAAGACATGTCCGCGCAATCACAGCGTTAAGTGCGGCTAGGCATCCACTGAAATCCATTTCATTCTCTCCTTTTTCCGGGAATTTTCACTCTCGGTACCGTGTGAAGATTTCATTTGGTGCTTTTGTCCTGAAATGCAGCCTTTTGCTCATCTCCTGGCGACAGAACCGTTCTGTCTTTCTGTTCTGCTTTTAACCATTGACGGGAACAGGTCTCCAGTTCATCGGTTATGCGCAAAGCAAGAAACACGTATCAACAGAAAGTTGTGCTCTGCACACCGTCGGCAAAGAAGCAATGGCTGTTATTCCAAATCGTTCCCATCCCTTGGGATTCCGTGTGGATTTGTTTCGTTATGAAGATTTGATTGTAAAAGTTACTAAAAACCGAATAAAAATCATGAAAAATTGGGATGGCGCATCCGGGGATCGGGCCCGCGCTTTTGGCTTTATTAATACCACGCCCTAAACGACCGATTTAACCGGCAACAAAATGCCCTTGGGCTGCGTGAAAGCACAGCCTGAGATGATTTTGTATCCGGCACACACTGGGTGATAGAGTTACTGCATAAGAATTGAACACATTGCATCGCTTAAACATTGTTCACTCTTAGAAACATAGAAAATAGGTGCAGGAGCAGGCCATTCAGCTCTTCTAGCCTGCACCGCCATTCAATGAGTTCAAGGCTGCACATGAAACTTCAGTACCATATACAAAACTGGGCAGAGTATAAATAGAACGTAACAGAAAAAGAGCGCTGAATCTAAAAAAAATCATGTCGAAAATTAGTACCACGCAACCGCTGAACAGCCCAGCCCTCAACCACTGTCTCGATCTAAAACCAGCTTCTCCCCTTAAAATGAAGGAAACGTAAAATCACCAGATATTGCCGAAACCCGGGATTGAACCAGTGACCTTTAAATCTTCAGTCTCACGCTCTCCCAACTGGACTATTTCGGCCCGACAGAAAACGAAGCAAAACTTTCTCACACCTTTTTGAAAGAAAACTTAAACCCCGGAAGGAATTGCCCCGCACACTCAGTCATCATTTCGGGGCAATGGGTCCCAAACACATCTCGGAGCTCCGGATGTGTTCATGTAATGTATAATGATATTGAAAAGGAGAGATTTAACGTTAGTGATGGTGAATCTCGGTTACATCAAAAACTCCATGAATTCTCTGCCGGGAAATTCAGATCTTGGAAATCGCCTTTAAACGCTAAACTTTGACACGCAGTGAGTCAGTGTGCACTGTAGAAGGGGCCCTGTCCAAATGAATGCTCAAGGATAAGTTATCAGTGCCCATGGTCCAGGCATTCCCTGATTCCAGTCTTGCACTCTTTGCGAAGTTTAAAATGCTGAATATTTCCGCAGTAGCAATGCATTGATTGATGACAAGCTCGAGTGATGTGGCGCAAATACGTACCTGGAAGACTAAAGATAGCCATGATTGGCAAAATGTACGTTGTCTATCAGCAATTGGAGTTCCACTTGTTGAGCGAGATCTTGTCATTTTGTGCAGACTTGAAAACAGAAGTGTTTTTGTTGTATCACCACACGCTGCTGATGATTGGGGCAACAACAGCGAGTTGAGCTGCAAGCATGTTCAGGAACAACATTGCATTTCGAAGCACCGCAGATACAATGTTCCCTGACCGGGAATCGAACCCGGGCCGCGGCGGTGAAAGCGCCGAATCCTAACCACTAGACCACCAGGGAAGCTGCTGCAAACGTCTGTGCCAGCAAGCAGACCAACCCAGTCTTTCCTCCTTGCTGTTTTGAAATTCTCATCACATTCGCGCCAGGGAAAACTGTTCGTAGCAAATGGCAGTTTTTGTGGAGAACATCAAAGACATGTCCGCGCAATCACAGCGTTAAGTGCGGCTAGGCATCCACTGAAATCCATTTCATTCTCTCCTTTTTCCTGGAATTTTCACTCTCGGTACCGTGTGAAGATTTCATTTGGTGCTTTTGTCCTGAAATGCAGCCTTTTGCTCATCTCCTGGCGACAGAACCGTTCTGTCTTTCTGTTCTGCTTTTAACCATTGACGGGAACAGGTCTCCAGTTCATCGGTTATGCGCAAAGCAAGAAACACGTATCAACAGAAAGTTGTGCTCTGCACACCGTCGGCAAAGAAGCAATGGCTGTTATTCCAAATCGTTCCCATCCCTTGGGATTCCGTGTGGATTTGTTTCGTTATGAAGATTTGATTGTAAAAGTTACTAAAAACCGAATAAAAATCATGAAAAATTGGGATGGCGCATACGGGGATCGGGCCCGCGCTTTTGGCTTTATTAATACCACGCCCTAAACGACCGATTTAACCGGCAACAAAATGCCCTTGGGCTGCGTGAAAGCACAGCCTGAGATGATTTTGTATCCGGCACACACTGGGTGATAGAGTTACTGCATAAGAATTGAACACATTGCATCGCTTAAACATTGTTCACTCTTAGAAACATAGAAAATAGGTGCAGGAGCAGGCCATTCAGCTCTTCTAGCCTGCACCGCCATTCAATGAGTTCAAGGCTGCACATGAAACTTCAGTACCATATACAAAACTGGGCAGAGTATAAATAGAACGTAACAGAAAAAGAGCGCTGAATCTAAAAAAAATCATGTCGAAAATTAGTACCACGCAACCGCTGAACAGCCCAGCCCTCAACCACTGTCTCGATCTAAAACCAGCTTCTCCCCTTAAAATGAAGGAAACGTAAAATCACCAGATATTGCCGAAACCCGGGATTGAACCAGTGACCTTTAAATCTTCAGTCTCACGCTCTCCCAACTGGACTATTTCGGCCCGACAGAAAACGAAGCAAAACTTTCTCACACCTTTTTGAAAGAAAACTTAAACCCCGGAAGGAATTGCCCCGCACACTCAGTCATCATTTCGGGGCAATGGGTCCCAAACACATCTCGGAGCTCCGGATGTGTTCATGTAATGTATAATGATATTGAAAAGGAGAGATTTAACGTTAGTGATGGTGAATCTCGGTTACATCAAAAACTCCATGAATTCTCTGCCGGGAAATTCAGATCTTGGAAATCGCCTTTAAACGCTAAACTTTGACACGCAGTGAGTCAGTGTGCACTGTAGAAGGGGCCCTGTCCAAATGAATGCTCAAGGATAAGTTATCAGTGCCCATGGTCCAGGCATTCCCTGATTCCAGTCTTGCACTCTTTGCGAAGTTTAAAATGCTGAATATTTCCGCAGTAGCAATGCATTGATTGATGACAAGCTCGAGTGATGTGGCGCAAATACGTACCTGGAAGACTAAAGATAGCCATGATTGGCAAAATGTACGTTGTCTATCAGCAATTGGAGTTCCACTTGTTGAGCGAGATCTTGTCATTTTGTGCAGACTTGAAAACAGAAGTGTTTTTGTTGTATCACCACACGCTGCTGATGATTGGGGCAACAACAGCGAGTTGAGCTGCAAGCATGTTCAGGAACAACATTGCATTTCGAAGCACCGCAGATACAATGTTCCCTGACCGGGAATCGAACCCGGGCCGCGGCGGTGAAAGCGCCGAATCCTAACCACTAGACCACCAGGGAAGCTGCTGCAAACGTCTGTGCCAGCAAGCAGACCAACCCAGTCTTTCCTCCTTGCTGTTTTGAAATTCTCATCACATTCGCGCCAGGGAAAACTGTTCGTAGCAAATGGCAGTTTTTGTGGAGAACATCAAAGACATGTCCGCGCAATCACAGCGTTAAGTGCGGCTAGGCATCCACTGAAATCCATTTCATTCTCTCCTTTTTCCTGGAATTTTCACTCTCGGTACCGTGTGAAGATTTCATTTGGTGCTTTTGTCCTGAAATGCAGCCTTTTGCTCATCTCCTGGCGACAGAACCGTTCTGTCTTTCTGTTCTGCTTTTAACCATTGACGGGAACAGGTCTCCAGTTCATCGGTTATGCGCAAAGCAAGAAACACGTATCAACAGAAAGTTGTGCTCTGCACACCGTCGGCAAAGAAGCAATGGCTGTTATTCCAAATCGTTCCCATCCCTTGGGATTCCGTGTGGATTTGTTTCGTTATGAAGATTTGATTGTAAAAGTTACTAAAAACCGAATAAAAATCATGAAAAATTGGGATGGCGCATACGGGGATCGGGCCCGCGCTTTTGGCTTTATTAATACCACGCCCTAAACGACCGATTTAACCGGCAAAAAAAACCCTTCGGCTGCGTGAAAGCACAGCCTGAGATGATTTTGTATCCGGCACACACTGGGTGATAGAGTTACTGCATAAGAATTGAACACATTGCATCGCTTAAACATTGTTCACTCTTAGAAACATAGAAAATAGGTGCAGGAGCAGGCCATTCAGCTCTTCTAGCCTGCACCGCCATTCAATGAGTTCATGGCTGAACATGAAACTTCAGTACCATATACAAAACTGGGCAGAGTATAAATAGAACGTAACAGAAAAAGAGCGCTGAATCTAAAAAAAATCATGTCGAAAATTAGTACCACGCAACCGCTGAACAGCCCAGCCCTCAACCACTGTCTCGATCTAAAACCAGCTTCTCCCCTTAAAATGAAGGAAACGTAAAATCACCAGATATTGCCGAAACCCGGGATTGAACCAGTGACCTTTAAATCTTCAGTCTCACGCTCTCCCAACTGGACTATTTCGGCCCGACCGAAAACGAAGCAAAACTTTCTCACACCTTTTTGAAAGAAAACTTAAACCCCGGAAGGAATTGCCCCGCACACTCAGTCCTCATTTCGGGGCAATGGGTCCCAAACACATCTCGGAGCTCCGGATGTGTTCATGTAATGTATAATGATATTGAAAAGGAGAGATTTAACGTTAGTGATGGTGAATCTCGGTTACATCAAAAACTCCATGAATTCTCTGCCGGGAAATTCAGATCTTGGAAATCGCCTTTAAACGCTAAACTTTGACACGCAGTGAGCCAGTGTGCACTGTAGAAGGGGCCCTGTCCAAATGAATGCTCAAGGATAAGTTATCAGTGCCCATGGTCCAGGCATTCCCTGATTCCAGTCTTGCACTCTTTGCGAAGTTTAAAATGCTGAATATTTCCGCAGTGGCAATGCATTGATTGATGACAAGCTCGAGTGATGTGGCGCAAATACGTACCTGCAAGACTAAAGATAGCCATGATTGGCAAAATGTACGTTGTCTATCAGCAATTGGAGTTCCACTTGTTGAGCGAGATCTTGTCATTTTGTGCAGACTTGAAAACAGAAGTGTTTTTGTTGTATCACCACACGCTGCTGATGATTGGGGCAACAACAGCGAGTTGAGCTGCAAGCATGTTCAGGAACAACATTGCATTTCGAAGCACCGCAGATACAATGTTCCCTGACCGGGAATCGAACCCGGGCCGCGGCGGTGAAAGCGCCGAATCCTAACCACTAGACCACCAGGGAAGCTGCTGCAAACGTCTGTGCCAGCAAGCAGACCAACCCAGTCTTTCCTCCTTGCTGTTTTGAAATTCTCATCACATTCGCGCCAGGGAAAACTGTTCGCAGCAAATGGCAGTTTTTGTGGAGAACATCAAAGACATGTCCGCGCAATCACAGCGTTAAGTGCGGCTAGGCATCCACTGAAATCCATTTCATTCTCTCCTTTTTCCTGGAATTTTCACTCTCGGTACCGTGTGAAGATTTCATTTGGTGCTTTTGTCCTGAAATGCAGCCTTTTGCTCATCTCCTGGCGACAGAACCGTTCTGTCTTTCTGTTCTGCTTTTAACCATTGACGGGAACAGGTCTCCAGTTCATCGGTTATGCGCAAAGCAAGAAACACGTATCAACAGAAAGTTGTGCTCTGCACACCGTCGGCAAAGAAGCAATGGCTGTTATTCCAAATCGTTCCCATCCCTTGGGATTCCGTGTGGATTTGTTTCGTTATGAAGATTTGATTGTAAAAGTTACTAAAAACCGAATAAAAATCATGAAAAATTGGGATGGCGCATACGGGGATCGGGCCCGCGCTTTTGGCTTTATTAATACCACGCCCTAAACGACCGATTTAACCGGCAAAAAAAACCCTTCGGCTGCGTGAAAGCACAGCCTGAGATGATTTTGTATCCGGCACACACTGGGTGATAGAGTTACTGCATAAGAATGGAAAACATTGCATCGCTTAAACATTGTTCACTCTTAGAAACATAGAAAATAGGTACAGGAGCAGGCCATTCAGCTCTTCTAGCCTGCACCGCCATTCAATGAGTTCATGGCTGAACATGAAACTTCAGTACCATATACAAAACTGGGCAGAGTATAAATAGAACGTAACAGAAAAAGAGCGCTGAATCTAAAAAAAATCATGTCGAAAATTAGTACCACGCAACCGCTGAACAGCCCAGCCCTCAACCACTGTCTCGATCTAAAACCAGCTTCTCCCCTTAAAATGAAGGAAACGTAAAATCACCAGATATTGCCGAAACCCGGGATTGAACCAGTGACCTTTAAATCTTCAGTCTCACGCTCTCCCAACTGGACTATTTCGGCCCGACCGAAAACGAAGCAAAACTTTCTCACACCTTTTTGAAAGAAAACTTAAACCCCGGAAGGAATTGCCCCGCACACTCAGTCCTCATTTCGGGGCAATGGGTCCCAAACACATCTCGGAGCTCCGGATGTGTTCATGTAATGTATAATGATATTGAAAAGGAGAGATTTAACGTTAGTGATGGTGAATCTCGGTTACATCAAAAACTCCATGAATTCTCTGCCGGGAAATTCAGATCTTGGAAATCGCCTTTAAACGCTAAACTTTGACACGCAGTGAGCCAGTGTGCACTGTAGAAGGGGCCCTGTCCAAATGAATGCTCAAGGATAAGTTATCAGTGCCCATGGTCCAGGCATTCCCTGATTCCAGTCTTGCACTCTTTGCGAAGTTTAAAATGCTGAATATTTCCGCAGTGGCAATGCATTGATTGATGACAAGCTCGAGTGATGTGGCGCAAATACGTACCTGCAAGACTAAAGATAGCCATGATTGGCAAAATGTACGTTGTCTATCAGCAATTGGAGTTCCACTTGTTGAGCGAGATCTTGTCATTTTGTGCAGACTTGAAAACAGAAGTGTTTTTGTTGTATCACCACACGCTGCTGATGATTGGGGCAACAACAGCGAGTTGAGCTGCAAGCATGTTCAGGAACAACATTGCATTTCGAAGCACCGCAGATACAATGTTCCCTGACCGGGAATCGAACCCGGGCCGCGGCGGTGAAAGCGCCGAATCCTAACCACTAGACCACCAGGGAAGCTGCTGCAAACGTCTGTGCCAGCAAGCAGACCAACCCAGTCTTTCCTCCTTGCTGTTTTGAAATTCTCATCACATTCGCGCCAGGGAAAACTGTTCGCAGCAAATGGCAGTTTTTGTGGAGAACATCAAAGACATGTCCGCGCAATCACAGCGTTAAGTGCGGCTAGGCATCCACTGAAATCCATTTAATTCTCTCCTTTTTCCTGGAATTTTCACTCTCGGTACCGTGTGAAGATTTCATTTGGTGCTTTTGTCCTGAAATGCAGCCTTTTGCTCATCTCCTGGCGACAGAACCGTTCTGTCTTTCTGTTCTGCTTTTAACCATTGACGGGAACAGGTCTCCAGTTCATCGGTTATGCGCAAAGCAAGAAGCACGTATCAACAGAAAGTTGTGCTCTGCAAACCGTCGGCAAAGAAGCAATGGCTGTTATTCCAAATCGTTCCCATCCCTTGGGATTCCGTGTGGATTTGTTTCGTTATGAAGATTTGATTGTAAAAGTTACTAAAAACCGAATAAAAATCATGAAAAATTGGGATGGCGCATACGGGGATCGGGCCCGCGCTTTTGGCTTTATTAATACCACGCCCTAAACGACCGATTTAACCGGCAACAAAATGCCCTTGGGCTGCGTGAAAGCACAGCCTGAGATGATTTTGTATCCGGCACACACTGGGTGATAGAGTTACTGCATAAGAATTGAACACATTGCATCGCTTAAACATTGTTCACTCTTAGAAACATAGAAAATAGGTGCAGGAGCAGGCCATTCAGCTCTTCTAGCCTGCACCGCCATTCAATGAGTTCATGGCTGAACATGAAACTTCAGTACCATATACAAAACTGGGCAGAGTATAAATAGAACGTAACAGAAAAAGAGCGCTGAATATAAAAAAAATCATGTCGAAAATTAGTACCACGCAACCGCTGAACAGCCCAGCCCTCAACCACTGTCTCGATCTAAAACCAGCTTCTCCCCTTAAAATGAAGGAAACGTAAAATCACCAGATATTGCCGAAACCCGGGATTGAACCAGTGACCTTTAAATCTTCAGTCTCACGCTCTCCCAACTGGACTATTTCGGCCCGACAGAAAACGAAGCAAAACTTTCTCACACCTTTTTGAAAGAAAACTTAAACCCCGGAAGGAATTGCCCCGCACACCCAGTCCTCATTTCGGGGCAATGGGTCCCAAACACATCTCGGAGGTCCGGATGTGTTCATGTAATGTATAATGATATTGAAAAGGAGAGATTTAACGTTAGTGATGGTGAATCTCGGTTACATCAAAAACTCCATGAATTCTCTGCCGGGAAATTCAGATCTTGGAAATCGCCTTTAAACGCTAAACTTTGACACGCAGTGAGCCAGTGTGCACTGTAGAAGGGGCCCTGTCCAAATGAATGCTCAAGGATAAGTTATCAGTGCCCATGGTCCAGGCATTCCCTGATTCCAGTCTTGCACTCTTTGCGAAGTTTAAAATGCTGAATATTTCCGCAGTGGCAATGCATTGATTGATGACAAGCTCGAGTGATGTGGCGCAAATACGTACCTGGAAGACTAAAGATAGCCATGATTGGCAAAATGTACGTTGTCTATCAGCAATTGGAGTTCCACGTGTTGAGCGAGATCTTGTCATTTTGTGCAGACTTGAAAACAGAAGTGTTTTTGTTGTATCACCACACGCTGCTGATGATTGGGGCAACAACAGCGAGTTGAGCTGCAAGCATGTTCAGGAACAACATTGCATTTCGAAGCACCGCAGATACAATGTTCCCTGACCGGGAATCGAACCCGGGCCGCGGCGGTGAAAGCGCCGAATCCTAACCACTAGACCACCAGGGAAGCTGCTGCAAACGTTTGTGCCAGCAAGCAGACCAACCCAGTCTTTCCTCCTTGCTGTTTAGAAATTCTCATCACATTCGCGCCAGGGAAAACTGTTCGCAGCAAATGGCAGTTTTTGTGGAGAACATCAAAGACATGTCCGCGCAATCACAGCGTTAAGTGCGGCTAGGCATCCACTGAAATCCATTTCATTCTCTCCTTTTTCCGGGAATTTTCACTCTCGGTACCGTGTGAAGATTTCATTTGGTGCTTTTGTCCTGAAATGCAGCCTTTTGCTCATCTCCTGGCGACAGAACCGTTCTGTCTTTCTGTTCTGCTTTTAACCATTGACGGGAACAGGTCTCCAGTTCATCGGTTATGCGCAAAGCAAGAAACACGTATCAACAGAAAGTTGTGCTCTGCACACCGTCGGCAAAGAAGCAATGGCTGTTATTCCAAATCGTTCCCATCCCTTGGGATTCCGTGTGGATTTGTTTCGTTATGAAGATTTGATTGTAAAAGTTACTAAAAACCGAATAAAAATCATGAAAAATTGGGATGGCGCATCCGGGGATCGGGCCCGCGCTTTTGGCTTTATTAATACCACGCCCTAAACGACCGATTTAACCGGCAACAAAATGCCCTTGGGCTGCGTGAAAGCACAGCCTGAAATGATTTTGTATCCGGCACACACTGGGTGATAGAGTTACTGCATAAGAATTGAACACATTGCATCGCTTAAACATTGTTCACTCTTAGAAAGATAGAAAATAGGTGCAGGAGCAGGCCATTCAGCTCTTCTAGCCTGCACCGCCATTCAATGAGTTCAAGGCTGCACATGAAACTTCAGTACCATATACAAAACTGGGCAGAGTATAAATAGAACGTAACAGAAAAAGAGCGCTGAATCTAAAAAAAATCATGTCGAAAATTAGTACCACGCAACCGCTGAACAGCCCAGCCCTCAACCACTGTCTCGATCTAAAACCAGCTTCTCCCCTTAAAATGAAGGAAACGTAAAATCACCAGATATTGCCGAAACCCGGGATTGAACCAGTGACCTTTAAATCTTCAGTCTCACGCTCTCCCAACTGGACTATTTCGGCCCGACAGAAAACGAAGCAAAACTTTCTCACACCTTTTTGAAAGAAAACTTAAACCCCGGAAGGAATTGCCCCGCACACTCAGTCATCATTTCGGGGCAATGGGTCCCAAACACATCTCGGAGCTCCGGATGTGTTCATGTAATGTATAATGATATTGAAAAGGAGAGATTTAACGTTAGTGATGGTGAATCTCGGTTACATCAAAAACTCCATGAATTCTCTGCCGGGAAATTCAGATCTTGGAAATCGCCTTTAAACGCTAAACTTTGACACGCAGTGAGTCAGTGTGCACTGTAGAAGGGGCCCTGTCCAAATGAATGCTCAAGGATAAGTTATCAGTGCCCATGGTCCAGGCATTCCCTGATTCCAGTCTTGCACTCTTTGCGAAGTTTAAAATGCTGAATATTTCCGCAGTAGCAATGCATTGATTGATGACAAGCTCGAGTGATGTGGCGCAAATACGTACCTGGAAGACTAAAGATAGCCATGATTGGCAAAATGTACGTTGTCTATCAGCAATTGGAGTTCCACTTGTTGAGCGAGATCTTGTCATTTTGTGCAGACTTGAAAACAGAAGTGTTTTTGTTGCATCACCACACGCTGCTGATGATTGGGGCAACAACAGCGAGTTGAGCTGCAAGCGTGTTCAGGAACAACATTGCATTTCGAAGCACCGCAGATACAATGTTCCCTGACCGGGAATCGAACCCGGGCCGCGGCGGTGAAAGCGCCGAATCCTAACCACTAGACCACCAGGGAAGCTGCTGCAAACGTCTGTGCCAGCAAGCAGACCAACCCAGTCTTTCCTCCTTGCTGTTTTGAAATTCTCATCACATTCGCGCCAGGGAAAACTGTTCGCAGCAAATGGCAGTTTTTGTGGAGAACATCAAAGACATGTCCGCGCAATCACAGCGTTAAGTGCGGCTAGGCATCCACTGAAATCCATTTCATTCTCTCCTTTTTCCGGGAATTTTCACTCTCGGTACCGTGTGAAGATTTCATTTGGTGCTTTTGTCCTGAAATGCAGCCTTTTGCTCATCTCCTGGCGACAGAACCGTTCTGTCTTTCTGTTCTGCTTTTAACCATTGACGGGAACAGGTCTCCAGTTCATCGGTTATGCGCAAAGCAAGAAACACGTATCAACAGAAAGTTGTGCTCTGCACACCGTCGGCAAAGAAGCAATGGCTGTTATTCCAAATCGTTCCCATCCCTTGGGATTCCGTGTGGATTTGTTTCGTTATGAAGATTTGATTGTAAAAGTTACTAAAAACCGAATAAAAATC
This sequence comes from Pristiophorus japonicus, assembly GCF_044704955.1. Classification (NCBI taxonomy): domain Eukaryota; kingdom Metazoa; phylum Chordata; class Chondrichthyes; family Pristiophoridae; genus Pristiophorus; species Pristiophorus japonicus. The sequence goes on along the minus strand of NW_027252582.1, from coordinate 512,529 downwards.
ATGAAAAATTGGGATGGCGCATACGGGGATCGGGCCCGCGCTTTTGGCTTTATTAATACCACGCCCTAAACGACCGATTTAACCGGCAAAAAAAACCCTTCGGCTGCGTGAAAGCACAGCCTGAGATGATTTTGTATCCGGCACACACTGGGTGATAGAGTTACTGCATAAGAATTGAACACATTGCATCGCTTAAACATTGTTCACTCTTAGAAACATAGAAAATAGGTGCAGGAGCAGGCCATTCAGCTCTTCTAGCCTGCACCGCCATTCAATGAGTTCATGGCTGAACATGAAACTTCAGTACCATATACAAAACTGGGCAGAGTATAAATAGAACGTAACAGAAAAAGAGCGCTGAATCTAAAAAAAATCACGTCGAAAATTAGTACCACGCAACCGCTGAACAGCCCAGCCCTCAACCACTGTCTCGATCTAAAACCAGCTTCTCCCCTTAAAATGAAGGAAACGTAAAATCACCAGATATTGCCGAAACCCGGGATTGAACCAGTGACCTTTAAATCTTCAGTCTCACGCTCTCCCAACTGGACTATTTCGGCCCGACCGAAAACGAAGCAAAACTTTCTCACACCTTTTTGAAAGAAAACTTAAACCCCGGAAGGAATTGCCCCGCACACTCAGTCCTCATTTCGGGGCAATGGGTCCCAAACACATCTCGGAGCTCCGGATGTGTTCATGTAATGTATAATGATATTGAAAAGGAGAGATTTAACGTTAGTGATGGTGAATCTCGGTTACATCAAAAACTCCATGAATTCTCTGCCGGGAAATTCAGATCTTGGAAATCGCCTTTAAACGCTAAACTTTGACACGCAGTGAGCCAGTGTGCACTGTAGAAGGGGCCCTGTCCAAATGAATGCTCAAGGATAAGTTATCAGTGCCCATGGTCCAGGCATTCCCTGATTCCAGTCTTGCACTCTTTGCGAAGTTTAAAATGCTGAATATTTCCGCAGTGGCAATGCATTGATTGATGACAAGCTCGAGTGATGTGGCGCAAATACGTACCTGCAAGACTAAAGATAGCCATGATTGGCAAAATGTACGTTGTCTATCAGCAATTGGAGTTCCACTTGTTGAGCGAGATCTTGTCATTTTGTGCAGACTTGAAAACAGAAGTGTTTTTGTTGTATCACCACACGCTGCTGATGATTGGGGCAACAACAGCGAGTTGAGCTGCAAGCATGTTCAGGAACAACATTGCATTTCGAAGCACCGCAGATACAATGTTCCCTGACCGGGAATCGAACCCGGGCCGCGGCGGTGAAAGCGCCGAATCCTAACCACTAGACCACCAGGGAAGCTGCTGCAAACGTCTGTGCCAGCAAGCAGACCAACCCAGTCTTTCCTCCTTGCTGTTTTGAAATTCTCATCACATTCGCGCCAGGGAAAACTGTTCGCAGCAAATGGCAGTTTTTGTGGAGAACATCAAAGACATGTCCGCGCAATCACAGCGTTAAGTGCGGCTAGGCATCCACTGAAATCCATTTCATTCTCTCCTTTTTCCTGGAATTTTCACTCTCGGTACCGTGTGAAGATTTCATTTGGTGCTTTTGTCCTGAAATGCAGCCTTTTGCTCATCTCCTGGCGACAGAACCGTTCTGTCTTTCTGTTCTGCTTTTAACCATTGACGGGAACAGGTCTCCAGTTCATCGGTTATGCGCAAAGCAAGAAACACGTATCAACAGAAAGTTGTGCTCTGCACACCGTCGGCAAAGAAGCAATGGCTGTTATTCCAAATCGTTCCCATCCCTTGGGATTCCGTGTGGATTTGTTTCGTTATGAAGATTTGATTGTAAAAGTTACTAAAAACCGAATAAAAATCATGAAAAATTGGGATGGCGCATACGGGGATCGGGCCCGCGCTTTTGGCTTTATTAATACCACGCCCTAAACGACCGATTTAACCGGCAAAAAAAACCCTTCGGCTGCGTGAAAGCACAGCCTGAGATGATTTTGTATCCGGCACACACTGGGTGATAGAGTTACTGCATAAGAATTGAACACATTGCATCGCTTAAACATTGTTCACTCTTAGAAACATAGAAAATAGGTGCAGGAGCAGGCCATTCAGCTCTTCTAGCCTGCACCGCCATTCAATGAGTTCATGGCTGAACATGAAACTTCAGTACCATATACAAAACTGGGCAGAGTATAAATAGAACGTAACAGAAAAAGAGCGCTGAATCTAAAAAAAATCATGTCGAAAATTAGTACCACGCAACCGCTGAACAGCCCAGCCCTCAACCACTGTCTCGATCTAAAACCAGCTTCTCCCCTTAAAATGAAGGAAACGTAAAATCACCAGATATTGCCGAAACCCGGGATTGAACCAGTGACCTTTAAATCTTCAGTCTCACGCTCTCCCAACTGGACTATTTCGGCCCGACCGAAAACGAAGCAAAACTTTCTCACACCTTTTTGAAAGAAAACTTAAACCCCGGAAGGAATTGCCCCGCACACTCAGTCCTCATTTCGGGGCAATGGGTCCCAAACACATCTCGGAGCTCCGGATGTGTTCATGTAATGTATAATGATATTGAAAAGGAGAGATTTAACGTTAGTGATGGTGAATCTCGGTTACATCAAAAACTCCATGAATTCTCTGCCGGGAAATTCAGATCTTGGAAATCGCCTTTAAACGCTAAACTTTGACACGCAGTGAGCCAGTGTGCACTGTAGAAGGGGCCCTGTCCAAATGAATGCTCAAGGATAAGTTATCAGTGCCCATGGTCCAGGCATTCCCTGATTCCAGTCTTGCACTCTTTGCGAAGTTTAAAATGCTGAATATTTCCGCAGTGGCAATGCATTGATTGATGACAAGCTCGAGTGATGTGGCGCAAATACGTACCTGCAAGACTAAAGATAGCCATGATTGGCAAAATGTACGTTGTCTATCAGCAATTGGAGTTCCACTTGTTGAGCGAGATCTTGTCATTTTGTGCAGACTTGAAAACAGAAGTGTTTTTGTTGTATCACCACACGCTGCTGATGATTGGGGCAACAACAGCGAGTTGAGCTGCAAGCATGTTCAGGAACAACATTGCATTTCGAAGCACCGCAGATACAATGTTCCCTGACCGGGAATCGAACCCGGGCCGCGGCGGTGAAAGCGCCGAATCCTAACCACTAGACCACCAGGGAAGCTGCTGCAAACGTCTGTGCCAGCAAGCAGACCAACCCAGTCTTTCCTCCTTGCTGTTTTGAAATTCTCATCACATTCGCGCCAGGGAAAACTGTTCGCAGCAAATGGCAGTTTTTGTGGAGAACATCAAAGACATGTCCGCGCAATCACAGCGTTAAGTGCGGCTAGGCATCCACTGAAATCCATTTCATTCTCTCCTTTTTCCTGGAATTTTCACTCTCGGTACCGTGTGAAGATTTCATTTGGTGCTTTTGTCCTGAAATGCAGCCTTTTGCTCATCTCCTGGCGACAGAACCGTTCTGTCTTTCTGTTCTGCTTTTAACCATTGACGGGAACAGGTCTCCAGTTCATCGGTTATGCGCAAAGCAAGAAACACGTATCAACAGAAAGTTGTGCTCTGCACACCGTCGGCAAAGAAGCAATGGCTGTTATTCCAAATCGTTCCCATCCCTTGGGATTCCGTGTGGATTTGTTTCGTTATGAAGATTTGATTGTAAAAGTTACTAAAAACCGAATAAAAATCATGAAAAATTGGGATGGCGCATACGGGGATCGGGCCCGCGCTTTTGGCTTTATTAATACCACGCCCTAAACGACCGATTTAACCGGCAAAAAAAACCCTTCGGCTGCGTGAAAGCACAGCCTGAGATGATTTTGTATCCGGCACACACTGGGTGATAGAGTTACTGCATAAGAATTGAACACATTGCATCGCTTAAACATTGTTCACTCTTAGAAACATAGAAAATAGGTGCAGGAGCAGGCCATTCAGCTCTTCTAGCCTGCACCGCCATTCAATGAGTTCATGGCTGAACATGAAACTTCAGTACCATATACAAAACTGGGCAGAGTATAAATAGAACGTAACAGAAAAAGAGCGCTGAATCTAAAAAAAATCATGTCGAAAATTAGTACCACGCAACCGCTGAACAGCCCAGCCCTCAACCACTGTCTCGATCTAAAACCAGCTTCTCCCCTTAAAATGAAGGAAACGTAAAATCACCAGATATTGCCGAAACCCGGGATTGAACCAGTGACCTTTAAATCTTCAGTCTCACGCTCTCCCAACTGGACTATTTCGGCCCGACCGAAAACGAAGCAAAACTTTCTCACACCTTTTTGAAAGAAAACTTAAACCCCGGAAGGAATTGCCCCGCACACTCAGTCATCATTTCGGGGCAATGGGTCCCAAACACATCTCGGAGCTCCGGATGTGTTCATGTAATGTATAATGATATTGAAAAGGAGAGATTTAACGTTAGTGATGGTGAATCTCGGTTACATCAAAAACTCCATGAATTCTCTGCCGGGAAATTCAGATCTTGGAAATCGCCTTTAAACGCTAAACTTTGACACGCAGTGAGTCAGTGTGCACTGTAGAAGGGGCCCTGTCCAAATGAATGCTCAAGGATAAGTTATCAGTGCCCATGGTCCAGGCATTCCCTGATTCCAGTCTTGCACTCTTTGCGAAGTTTAAAATGCTGAATATTTCCGCAGTGGCAATGCATTGATTGATGACAAGCTCGAGTGATGTGGCGCAAATACGTACCTGCAAGACTAAAGATAGCCATGATTGGCAAAATGTACGTTGTCTATCAGAAATTGGAGTTCCACTTGTTGAGCGAGATCTTGTCATTTTGTGCAGACTTGAAAACAGAAGTGTTTTTGTTGTATCACCACACGCTGCTGATGATTGGGGCAACAACAGCGAGTTGAGCTGCAAGCATGTTCAGGAACAACATTGCATTTCGAAGCACCGCAGATACAATGTTCCCTGACCGGGAATCGAACCCGGGCCGCGGCGGTGAAAGCGCCGAATCCTAACCACTAGACCACCAGGGAAGCTGCTGCAAACGTCTGTGCCAGCAAGCAGACCAACCCAGTCTTTCCTCCTTGCTGTTTTGAAATTCTCATCACATTCGCGCCAGGGAAAACTGTTCGCAGCAAATGGCAGTTTTTGTGGAGAACATCAAAGACATGTCCGCGCAATCACAGCGTTAAGTGCGGCTAGGCATCCACTGAAATCCATTTCATTCTCTCCTTTTTCCTGGAATTTTCACTCTCGGTACCGTGTGAAGATTTCATTTGGTGCTTTTGTCCTGAAATGCAGCCTTTTGCTCATCTCCTGGCGACAGAACCGTTCTGTCTTTCTGTTCTGCTTTTAACCATTGACGGGAACAGGTCTCCAGTTCATCGGTTATGCGCAAAGCAAGAAACACGTATCAACAGAAAGTTGTGCTCTGCACACCGTCGGCAAAGAAGCAATGGCTGTTATTCCAAATCGTTCCCATCCCTTGGGATTCCGTGTGGATTTGTTTCGTTATGAAGATTTGATTGTAAAAGTTACTAAAAACCGAATAAAATTCATGAAAAATTGGGATGGCGCATCCGGGGATCGGGCCCGCGCTTTTGGCTTTATTAATACCACGCCCTAAACGACCGATTTAACCGGCAACAAAATGCCCTTGGGCTGCGTGAAAGCACAGCCTGAAATGATTTTGTATCCGGCACACACTGGGTGATAGAGTTACTGCATAAGAATTGAACACATTGCATCGCTTAAACATTGTTCACTCTTAGAAACATAGAAAATAGGTGCAGGAGCAGGCCATTCAGCTCTTCTAGCCTGCACCGCCATTCAATGAGTTCAAGGCTGCACATGAAACTTCAGTACCATATACAAAACTGGGCAGAGTATAAATAGAACGTAACAGAAAAAGAGCGCTGAATCTAAAAAAAATCATGTCGAAAATTAGTACCACGCAACCGCTGAACAGCCCAGCCCTCAACCACTGTCTCGATCTAAAACCAGCTTCTCCCCTTAAAATGAAGGAAACGTAAAATCACCAGATATTGCCGAAACCCGGGATTGAACCAGTGACCTTTAAATCTTCAGTCTCACGCTCTCCCAACTGGACTATTTCGGCCCGACAGAAAACGAAGCAAAACTTTCTCACACCTTTTTGAAAGAAAACTTAAACCCCGGAAGGAATTGCCCCGCACACTCAGTCATCATTTCGGGGCAATGGGTCCCAAACACATCTCGGAGCTCCGGATGTGTTCATGTAATGTATAATGATATTGAAAAGGAGAGATTTAACGTTAGTGATGGTGAATCTCGGTTACATCAAAAACTCCATGAATTCTCTGCCGGGAAATTCAGATCTTGGAAATCGCCTTTAAACGCTAAACTTTGACACGCAGTGAGTCAGTGTGCACTGTAGAAGGGGCCCTGTCCAAATGAATGCTCAAGGATAAGTTATCAGTGCCCATGGTCCAGGCATTCCCTGATTCCAGTCTTGCACTCTTTGCGAAGTTTAAAATGCTGAATATTTCCGCAGTAGCAATGCATTGATTGATGACAAGCTCGAGTGATGTGGCGCAAATACGTACCTGGAAGACTAAAGATAGCCATGATTGGCAAAATGTACGTTGTCTATCAGCAATTGGAGTTCCACTTGTTGAGCGAGATCTTGTCATTTTGTGCAGACTTGAAAACAGAAGTGTTTTTGTTGTATCACCACACGCTGCTGATGATTGGGGCAACAACAGCGAGTTGAGCTGCAAGCGTGTTCAGGAACAACATTGCATTTCGAAGCACCGCAGATACAATGTTCCCTGACCGGGAATCGAACCCGGGCCGCGGCGGTGAAAGCGCCGAATCCTAACCACTAGACCACCAGGGAAGCTGCTGCAAACGTCTGTGCCAGCAAGCAGACCAACCCAGTCTTTCCTCCTTGCTGTTTTGAAATTCTCATCACATTCGCGCCAGGGAAAACTGTTCGCAGCAAATGGCAGTTTTTGTGGAGAACATCAAAGACATGTCCGCGCAATCACAGCGTTAAGTGCGGCTAGGCATCCACTGAAATCCATTTCATTCTCTCCTTTTTCCTGGAATTTTCACTCTCGGTACCGTGTGAAGATTTCATTTGGTGCTTTTGTCCTGAAATGCAGCCTTTTGCTCATCTCCTGGCGACAGAACCGTTCTGTCTTTCTGTTCTGCTTTTAACCATTGACGGGAACAGGTCTCCAGTTCATCGGTTATGCGCAAAGCAAGAAACACGTATCAACAGAAAGTTGTGCTCTGCACACTTCCGGCAAAGAAGCAATGGCTGTTATTCCAAATCGTTCCCATCCCTTGGGATTCCGTGTGGATTTGTTTCGTTATGAAGATTTGATTGTAAAAGTTACTAAAAACCGAATAAAAATCATGAAAAATTGGGATGGCGCATACGGGGATCGGGCCCGCGCTTTTGGCTTTATTAATACCACGCCCTAAACGACCGATTTAACCGGCAACAAAATGCCCTTCGGCTGCGTGAAAGCACAGCCTGAGATGATTTTGTATCCGGCACACACTGGGTGATAGAGTTACTGCATAAGAATTGAACACATTGCATCGCTTAAACATTGTTCACTCTTAGAAACATAGAAAATAGGTGCAGGAGCAGGCCATTCAGCTCTTCTAGCCTGCACCGCCATTCAATGAGTTCATGGCTGAACATGAAACTTCAGTACCATATACAAAACTGGGCAGAGTATAAATAGAACGTAACAGAAAAAGAGCGCTGAATCTAAAAAAAATCATGTCGAAAATTAGTACCACGCAACCGCTGAACAGCCCAGCCCTCAACCACTGTCTCGATCTAAAACCAGCTTCTCCCCTTAAAATGAAGGAAACGTAAAATCACCAGATATTGCCGAAACCCGGGATTGAACCAGTGACCTTTAAATCTTCAGTCTCACGCTCTCCCAACTGGACTATTTCGGCCCGACCGAAAACGAAGCAAAACTTTCTCACACCTTTTTGAAAGAAAACTTAAACCCCGGAAGGAATTGCCCCGCACACTCAGTCCTCATTTCGGGGCAATGGGTCCCAAACACATCTCGGAGCTCCGGATGTGTTCATGTAATGTATAATGATATTGAAAAGGAGAGATTTAACGTTAGTGATGGTGAATCTCGGTTACATCAAAAACTCCATGAATTCTCTGCCGGGAAATTCAGATCTTGGAAATCGCCTTTAAACGCTAAACTTTGACACGCAGTGAGCCAGTGTGCACTGTAGAAGGGGCCCTGTCCAAATGAATGCTCAAGGATAAGTTATCAGTGCCCATGGTCCAGGCATTCCCTGATTCCAGTCTTGCACTCTTTGCGAAGTTTAAAATGCTGAATATTTCCGCAGTGGCAATGCATTGATTGATGACAAGCTCGAGTGATGTGGCGCAAATACGTACCTGCAAGACTAAAGATAGCCATGATTGGCAAAATGTACGTTGTCTATCAGCAATTGGAGTTCCACTTGTTGAGCGAGATCTTGTCATTTTGTGCAGACTTGAAAACAGAAGTGTTTTTGTTGTATCACCACACGCTGCTGATGATTGGGGCAACAACAGCGAGTTGAGCTGCAAGCATGTTCAGGAACAACATTGCATTTCGAAGCACCGCAGATACAATGTTCCCTGACCGGGAATTGAACCCGGGCCGCGGCGGTGAAAGCGCCGAATCCTAACCACTAGACCACCAGGGAAGCTGCTGCAAACGTCTGTGCCAGCAAGCAGACCAACCCAGTCTTTCCTCCTTGCTGTTTTGAAATTCTCATCACATTCGCGCCAGGGAAAACTGTTCCAGCAAATGGCAGTTTTTGTGGAGAACATCAAAGACATGTCCGCGCAATCACAGCGTTAAGTGCGGCTAGGCATCCACTGAAATCCATTTCATTCTCTCCTTTTTCCTGGAATTTTCACTCTCGGTACCGTGTGAAGATTTCATTTGGTGCTTTTGTCCTGAAATGCAGCCTTTTGCTCATCTCCTGGCGACAGAACCGTTCTGTCTTTCTGTTCTGCTTTTAACCATTGACGGGAACAGGTCTCCAGTTCATCGGTTATGCGCAAAGCAAGAAACACGTATCAACAGAAAGTTGTGCTCTGCACACCGTCGGCAAAGAAGCAATGGCTGTTATTCCAAATCGTTCCCATCCCTTGGGATTCCGTGTGGATTTGTTTCGTTATGAAGATTTGATTGTAAAAGTTACTAAAAACCGAATAAAAATCATGAAAAATTGGGATGGCGCATACGGGGATCGGGCCCGCGCTTTTGGCTTTATTAATACCACGCCCTAAACGACCGATTTAACCGGCAAAAAAAACCCTTCGGCTGCGTGAAAGCACAGCCTGAGATGATTTTGTATCCGGCACACACTGGGTGATAGAGTTACTGCATAAGAATTGAACACATTGCATCGCTTAAACATTGTTCACTCTTAGAAACATAGAAAATAGGTGCAGGAGCAGGCCATTCAGCTCTTCTAGCCTGCACCGCCATTCAATGAGTTCATGGCTGAACATGAAACTTCAGTACCATATACAAAACTGGGCAGAGTATAAATAGAACGTAACAGAAAAAGAGCGCTGAATCTAAAAAAAATCATGTCGAAAATTAGTACCACGCAACCGCTGAACAGCCCAGCCCTCAACCACTGTCTCGATCTAAAACCAGCTTCTCCCCTTAAAATGAAGGAAACGTAAAATCACCAGATATTGCCGAAACCCGGGATTGAACCAGTGACCTTTAAATCTTCAGTCTCACGCTCTCCCAACTGGACTATTTCGGCCCGACCGAAAACGAAGCAAAACTTTCTCACACCTTTTTGAAAGAAAACTTAAACCCCGGAAGGAATTGCCCCGCACACTCAGTCCTCATTTCGGGGCAATGGGTCCCAAACACATCTCGGAGCTCCGGATGTGTTCATGTAATGTATAATGATATTGAAAAGGAGAGATTTAACGTTAGTGATGGTGAATCTCGGTTACATCAAAAACTCCATGAATTCTCTGCCGGGAAATTCAGATCTTGGAAATCGCCTTTAAACGCTAAACTTTGACACGCAGTGAGCCAGTGTGCACTGTAGAAGGGGCCCTGTCCAAATGAATGCTCAAGGATAAGTTATCAGTGCCCATGGTCCAGGCATTCCCTGATTCCAGTCTTGCACTCTTTGCGAAGTTTAAAATGCTGAATATTTCCGCAGTGGCAATGCATTGATTGATGACAAGCTCGAGTGATGTGGCGCAAATACGTACCTGCAAGACTAAAGATAGCCATGATTGGCAAAATGTACGTTGTCTATCAGCAATTGGAGTTCCACTTGTTGAGCGAGATCTTGTCATTTTGTGCAGACTTGAAAACAGAAGTGTTTTTGTTGTATCACCACACGCTGCTGATGATTGGGGCAACAACAGCGAGTTGAGCTGCAAGCATGTTCAGGAACAACATTGCATTTCGAAGCACCGCAGATACAATGTTCCCTGACCGGGAATCGAACCCGGGCCGCGGCGGTGAAAGCGCCGAATCCTAACCACTAGACCACCAGGGAAGCTGCTGCAAACGTCTGTGCCAGCAAGCAGACCAACCCAGTCTTTCCTCCTTGCTGTTTTGAAATTCTCATCACATTCGCGCCAGGGAAAACTGTTCGCAGCAAATGGCAGTTTTTGTGGAGAACATCAAAGACATGTCCGCGCAATCACAGCGTTAAGTGCGGCTAGGCATCCACTGAAATCCATTTCATTCTCTCCTTTTTCCTGGAATTTTCACTCTCGGTACCGTGTGAAGATTTCATTTGGTGCTTTTGTCCTGAAATGCAGCCTTTTGCTCATCTCCTGGCGACAGAACCGTTCTGTCTTTCTGTTCTGCTTTTAACCATTGACGGGAACAGGTCTCCAGTTCATCGGTTATGCGCAAAGCAAGAAACACGTATCAACAGAAAGTTGTGCTCTGCACACCGTCGGCAAAGAAGCAATGGCTGTTATTCCAAATCGTTCCCATCCCTTGGGATTCCGTGTGGATTTGTTTCGTTATGAAGATTTGATTGTAAAAGTTACTAAAAACCGAATAAAAATCATGAAAAATTGGGATGGCGCATACGGGGATCGGGCCCGCGCTTTTGGCTTTATTAATACCACGCCCTAAACGACCGATTTAACCGGCAACAAAAAACCCTTCGGCTGCGTGAAAGCACAGCCTGAGATGATTTTGTATCCGGCACACACTGGGTGATAGAGTTACTGCATAAGAATTGAACACATTGCATCGCTTAAACATTGTTCACTCTTAGAAACATAGAAAATAGGTGCAGGAGCAGGCCATTCAGCTCTTCTAGCCTGCACCGCCATTCAATGAGTTCATGGCTGAACATGAAACTTCAGTACCATATACAAAACTGGGCAGAGTATAAATAGAACGTAACAGAAAAAGAGCGCTGAATCTAAAAAAAATCATGTCGAAAATTAGTACCACGCAACCGCTGAACAGCCCAGCCCTCAACCACTGTCTCGATCTAAAACCAGCTTCTCCCCTTAAAATGAAGGAAACGTAAAATCACCAGATATTGCCGAAACCCGGGATTGAACCAGTGACCTTTAAATCTTCAGTCTCACGCTCTCCCAACTGGACTATTTCGGCCCGACAGAAAACGAAGCAAAACTTTCTCACACCTTTTTGAAAGAAAACTTAAACCCCGGAAGGAATTGCCCCGCACACTCAGTCCTCATTTCGGGGCAATGGGTCCCAAACACATCTCGGAGCTCCGGATGTGTTCATGTAATGTATAATGATATTGAAAAGGAGAGATTTAACGTTAGTGATGGTGAATCTCGGTTACATCAAAAACTCCATGAATTCTCTGCCGGGAAATTCAGATCTTGGAAATCGCCTTTAAACGCTAAACTTTGACACGCAGTGAGCCAGTGTGCACTGTAGAAGGGGCCCTGTCCAAATGAATGCTCAAGGATAAGTTATCAGTGCCCATGGTCCAGGCATTCCCTGATTCCAGTCTTGCACTCTTTGCGAAGTTTAAAATGCTGAATATTTCCGCAGTGGCAATGCATTGATTGATGACAAGCTCGAGTGATGTGGCGCAAATACGTACCTGGAAGACTAAAGATAGCCATGATTGGCAAAATGTACGTTGTCTATCAGCAATTGGAGTTCCACTTGTTGAGCGAGATCTTGTCATTTTGTGCAGACTTGAAAACAGAAGTGTTTTTGTTGTATCACCACACGCTGCTGATGATTGGGGCAACAACAGCGAGTTGAGCTGCAAGCATGTTCAGGAACAACATTGCATTTCGAAGCACCGCAGCTACAATGTTCCCTGACCGGGAATCGAACCCGGGCCGCGGCGGTGAAAGCGCCGAATCCTAACCACTAGACCACCAGGGAAGCTGCTGCAAACGTCTGTGCCAGCAAGCAGACCAACCCAGTCTTTCCTCCTTGCTGTTTTGAAATTCTCATCACATTCGCGCCAGGGAAAACTGTTCGCAGCAAATGGCAGTTTTTGTGGAGAACATCAAAGACATGTCCGCGCAATCACAGCGTTAAGTGCGGCTAGGCATCCACTGAAATCCATTTCATTCTCTCCTTTTTCCTGGAATTTTCACTCTCGGTACCGTGTGAAGATTTCATTTGGTGCTTTTGTCCTGAAATGCAGCCTTTTGCTCATCTCCTGGCGACAGAACCGTTCTGTCTTTCTGTTCTGCTTTTAACCATTGACGGGAACAGGTCTCCAGTTCATCGGTTATGCGCAAAGCAAGAAACACGTATCAACAGAAAGTTGTGCTCTGCACACCGTCGGCAAAGAAGCAATGGCTGTTATTCCAAATCGTTCCCATCCCTTGGGATTCCGTGTGGATTTGTTTCGTTATGAAGATTTGATTGTAAAAGTTACTAAAAACCGAATAAAAATCATGAAAAATTGGGATGGCGCATACGGGGATCGGGCCCGCGCTTTTGGCTTTATTAATACCACGCCCTAAACGACCGATTTAACCGGCAACAAAATGCCCTTCGGCTGCGTGAAAGCACAGCCTGAGATGATTTTGTATCCGGCACACACTGGGTGATAGAGTTACTGCATAAGAATTGAACACATTGCATCGCTTAAACATTGTTCACTCTTAGAAACATAGAAAATAGGTGCAGGAGCAGGCCATTCAGCTCTTCTAGCCTGCACCGCCATTCAATGAGTTCATGGCTGAACATGAAACTTCAGTACCATATACAAAACTGGGCAGAGTATAAATAGAACGTAACAGAAAAAGAGCGCTGAATCTAAAAAAAATCATGTCGAAAATTAGTACCACGCAACCGCTGAACAGCCCAGCCCTCAACCACTGTCTCGATCTAAAACCAGCTTCTCCCCTTAAAATGAAGGAAACGTAAAATCACCAGATATTGCCGAAACCCGGGATTGAACCAGTGACCTTTAAATCTTCAGTCTCACGCTCTCCCAACTGGACTATTTCGGCCCGACAGAAAACGAAGCAAAACTTTCTCACACCTTTTTGAAAGAAAACTTAAACCCCGGAAGGAATTGCCCCGCACACTCAGTCCTCATTTCGGGGCAATGGGTCCCAAACACATCTCGGAGCTCCGGATGTGTTCATGTAATGTATAATGATATTGAAAAGGAGAGATTTAACGTTAGTGATGGTGAATCTCGGTTACATCAAAAACTCCATGAATTCTCTGCCGGGAAATTCAGATCTTGGAAATCGCCTTTAAACGCTAAACTTTGACACGCAGTGAGCCAGTGTGCACTGTAGAAGGGGCCCTGTCCAAACGAATGCTCAAGGATAAGTTATCAGTGCCCATGGTCCAGGCATTCCCTGATTCCAGTCTTGCACTCTTTGCGAAGTTTAAAATGCTGAATATTTCCGCAGTGGCAATGCATTGATTGATGACAAGCTCGAGTGATGTGGCGCAAATACGTACCTGGAAGACTAAAGATAGCCATGATTGGGAAAATGTACGTTGTCTATCAGCAATTGGAGTTCCACTTGTTGAGCGAGATCTTGTCATTTTGTGCAGACTTGAAAACAGAAGTGTTTTTGTTGTATCACCACACGCTGCTGATGATTGGGGCAACAACAGCGAGTTGAGCTGCAAGCATGTTCAGGAACAACATTGCATTTCGAAGCACCGCAGATACAATGTTCCCTGACCGGGAATCGAACCCGGGCCGCGGCGGTGAAAGCGCCGAATCCTAACCACTAGACCACCAGGGAAGCTGCTGCAAACGTCTGTGCCAGCAAGCAGACCAACCCAGTCTTTCCTCCTTGCTGTTTTGAAATTCTCATCACATTCGCGCCAGGGAAAACTGTTCGCAGCAAATGGCAGTTTTTGTGGAGAACATCAAAGACATGTCCGCGCAATCACAGCGTTAAGTGCGGCTAGGCATCCACTGAAATCCATTTCATTCTCTCCTTTTTCCTGGAATTTTCACTCTCGGTACCGTGTGAAGATTTCATTTGGTGCTTTTGTCCTGAAATGCAGCCTTTTGCTCATCTCCTGGCGACAGAACCGTTCTGTCTTTCTGTTCTGCTTTTAACCATTGACGGGAACAGGTCTCCAGTTCATCGGTTATGCGCAAAGCAAGAAACACGTATCAACAGAAAGTTGTGCTCTGCACACCGTCGGCAAAGAAGCAATGGCTGTTATTCCAAATCGTTCCCATCCCTTGGGATTCCGTGTGGATTTGTTTCGTTATGAAGATTTGATTGTAAAAGTTACTAAAAACCGAATAAAAATCATGAAAAATTGGGATGGCGCATACGGGGATCGGGCCCGCGCTTTTGGCTTTATTAATACCACGCCCTAAACGACCGATTTAACCGGCAACAAAATGCCCTTCGGCTGCGTGAAAGCACAGCCTGAGATGATTTTGTATCCGGCACACACTGGGTGATAGAGTTACTGCATAAGAATTGAACACATTGCATCGCTTAAACATTGTTCACTCTTAGAAACATAGAAAATAGGTGCAGGAGCAGGCCATTCAGCTCTTCTAGCCTGCACCGCCATTCAATGAGTTCATGGCTGAACATGAAACTTCAGTACCATATACAAAACTGGGCAGAGTATAAATAGAACGTAACAGAAAAAGAGCGCTGAATCTAAAAAAAATCATGTCGAAAATTAGTACCACGCAACCGCTGAACAGCCCAGCCCTCAACCACTGTCTCGATCTAAAACCAGCTTCTCCCCTTAAAATGAAGGAAACGTAAAATCACCAGATATTGCCAAAACCCGGGATTGAACCAGTGACCTTTAAATCTTCAGTCTCACGCTCTCCCAACTGGACTATTTCGGCACGACAGAAAACGAAGCAAAACTTTCTCACACCTTTTTGAAAGAAAACTTAAACCCCGGAAGGAATTGCCCCGCACACTCAGTCCTCATTTCGGGGCAATGGGTCCCAAACACATCTCGGAGCTCCGGATGTGTTCATGTAATGTATAATGATATTGAAAAGGAGAGATTTAACGTTAGTGATGGTGAATCTCGGTTACATCAAAAACTCCATGAATTCTCTGCCGGGAAATTCAGATCTTGGAAATCGCCTTTAAACGCTAAACTTTGACACGCAGTGAGCCAGTGTGCACTGTAGAAGGGGCCCTGTCCAAACGAATGCTCAAGGATAAGTTATCAGTGCCCATGGTCCAGGCATTCCCTGATTCCAGTCTTGCACTCTTTGCGAAGTTTAAAATGCTGAATATTTCCGCAGTGGCAATGCATTGATTGATGACAAGCTCGAGTGATGTGGCGCAAATACGTACCTGGAAGACTAAAGATAGCCATGATTGGGAAAATGTACGTTGTCTATCAGCAATTGGAGTTCCACTTGTTGCGCGAGATCTTGTCATTTAGTGCAGACTTTAAAACATAAGTGTTTTTGTGGTATCACGACACGCTGCTGATGATTGGGGCAACAACAGCGAGTTGAGCTGCAAGCATGTTGAGGAAGAGCATTGCATTTCGAAACACCGCAGATACAATGTTCCCTGACCGGGAATCGAACCCGGGTCGCGGCGGTGAAAGCGCCGAATCCTAACCACTAGACCACCAGGGAAGCTGCTGCAAACGTTTGTGCCAGCAAGCAGACCAACCCAGTCTTTCCTCCTTGCTGTTTAGAAATTCTCATCACATTCGCGCCAGGGAAAACTGTTCGCAGCAAATGGCAGTTTTTGTGGAGAACATCAAAGACATGTCCGCGCAATCACAGTGTTAAGTGCGGCTAGGCATCCATTGAAATCCATTTCATTCTCTCCTTTTTCCGGGAATTTTCACTCTCGGTACCGTGTGAA
Organism: Pristiophorus japonicus; assembly: GCF_044704955.1. Classification (NCBI taxonomy): domain Eukaryota; kingdom Metazoa; phylum Chordata; class Chondrichthyes; family Pristiophoridae; genus Pristiophorus; species Pristiophorus japonicus. Next base: position 496,227 of record NW_027252582.1, on the reverse strand, counting down.
GATTTCATTTGGTGCTTTTGTCCTGAAATGCAGCCTTTTGCTCATCTCCTGGCGACAGAACCGTTCTGTCTTTCTGTTCTGCTTTTAACCATTGACGGGAACAGCTCTCCAGTTCATCGGTTATGCGCAAAGCAAGAAACACGTATCAACAGAAAGTTGTGCTCTGCACACCGTCGGCAAAGAAGCAATGGCTGTTATTCCAAATCGTTCCCATCCCTTGGGATTCCGTGTGGATTTGTTTCGTTATGAAGATTTGATTGTAAAAGTTACTAAATACCGAATAAAAATCATGAAAAATTGGGTTGGCTCATACGGGGATCATGCCCGCGCTCTTTGCTTTATTAATACCACGCCCTAAACGACCGATTTAACCGGCAACAAAATGCCCTTGGGCTGCGTGAAAGCAGAGCCTGAGATGATTTTGGATCCGGAACACACTGGGTGATAGAGTAACTGCATAAGAATTGAACACATCGCATCGCTTAAACATTGTTCACTCTTAGAAACATAGAAAATAGGTGCAGGAGCAGGCCATTCAGCTCTTCTAGCCTGCACCGCCATTCAATGAGTTCATGGCTGAACATGAAACTTCAGTACCATATACAAAACTGGGCAGAGTATAAATAGAACGTAACAGTGCGCTGAATCTAAAAAAAATCATGTCGAAAATTAGTACCACGCAACCGCTGAACAGCCCAGCCCTCAACCACTGTCTCGATCTAAAACCAGCTTCTCCCCTTAAAATGAAGGAAACGTAAAATCACCAGATATTGCCGAAACCCGGGATTGAACCAGTGACCTTTAAATCTTCAGTCTCACGCTCTCCCAACTGGACTATTTCGGCACGACAGAAAACGAAGCAAAACTTTCTCACACCTTTTTGAAAGAAAACTTAAACCCCGGAAGGAATTGCCCCGCACACTCAGTCCTCATTTCGGGGCAATGGGTCCCAAACACATCTCGGAGCTCCGGATGTGTTCATGTAATGTATAATGATATTGAAAAGGAGAGATTTAACGTTAGTGATGGTGAATCTCGGTTACATCAAAAATTCCATGAATTCTCTGCCGGGAAATTCAGATCTTGGAAATCGCCTTTAAACGCTAAACTTTGACACGCAGTGAGCCAGTGTGCACTGTAGAAGGGGCCCTGTCCAAATGAATGCTCAAGGATAGGTTATCAGTGCCCATGGTCCAGGCATTCCCTGATTCCAGTCTTGCACTCTTTGCGAAGTTTAAAATGCTGAATATTTCCGCAGTGGCAATGCATTGATTGATGACAAGCTCGAGTGATGTGGCGCAAATACGTACCTGGAAGACTAAAGATAGCCATGATTGGCAAAATGTACGTTGTCTATCAGCAATTGGAGTTTCACTTGTTGAGCGAGATCTTGTCATTTAGTGCAGACTTTAAAACATAAGTGTTTTTGTGGTATCACGACACGCTGCTGATGATTGGGGCAACAACAGCGAGTTGAGCTGCAAGCATGTTGAGGAAGAGCATTGCATTTCGAAACACCGCAGATACAATGTTCCCTGACCGGGAATCGAACCCGGGCCGCGGCGGTGAAAGCACCGAATCCTAACCACTAGACCACCAGGGAAGCTGCTGCAAACGTTTGTGCCAGCAAGCAGACCAACCCAGTCTTTCCTCCTTGCTGTTTAGAAATTCTCATCACATTCGCGCCAGGGAAAACTGTTCGCAGCAAATGGCAGTTTTTGTGGAGAACATCAAAGACATGTCCGCGCAATCACAGCGTTAAGTGCGGCTAGGCATCCACTGAAATCCATTTCATTCTCTCCTTTTTCCTGGAATTTTCACTCTCGGTACCGTGTGAAGATTTCATTTGGTGCTTTTGTCCTGAAATGCAGCCTTTTGCTCATCTCCTGGCGACAGAACCGTTCTGTCTTTCTGTTCTGCTTTTAACCATTGACGGGAACAGGTCTCCAGTTCATCGGTTATGCGCAAAGCAAGAAACACGTATCAACAGAAAGTTGTGCTCTGCACACCGTCGGCAAAGAAGCAATGGCTGTTATTCCAAATCGTTCCCATCCCTTGGGATTCCGTGTGGATTTGTTTCGTTATGAAGATTTGATTGTAAAAGTTACTAAAAACCGAATAAAAATCATGAAAAATTGGGATGGCGCATACGGGGATCGGGCCCGCGCTTTTGGCTTTATTAATACCACGCCCTAAACGACCGATTTAACCGGCAACAAAATGCCCTTCGGCTGCGTGAAAGCACAGCCTGAGATGATTTTGTATCCGGCACACACTGGGTGATAGAGTTACTGCATAAGAATTGAACACATTGCATCGCTTAAACATTGTTCACTCTTAGAAACATAGAAAATAGGTGCAGGAGCAGGCCATTCAGCTCTTCTAGCCTGCACCGCCATTCAATGAGTTCATGGCTGAACATGAAACTTCAGTACCATATACAAAACTGGGCAGAGTATAAATAGAACGTAACAGAAAAAGAGCGCTGAATCTAAAAAAAATCATGTCGAAAATTAGTACCACGCAACCGCTGAACAGCCCAGCCCTCAACCACTGTCTCGATCTAAAACCAGCTTCTCCCCTTAAAATGAAGGAAACGTAAAATCACCAGATATTGCCGAAACCCGGGATTGAACCAGTGACCTTTAAATCTTCAGTCTCACGCTCTCCCAACTGGACTATTTCGGCCCGACAGAAAACGAAGCAAAACTTTCTCACACCTTTTTGAAAGAAAACTTAAACCCCGGAAGGAATTGCCCCGCACACTCAGTCCTCATTTCGGGGCAATGGGTCCCAAACACATCTCGGAGCTCCGGATGTGTTCATGTAATGTATAATGATATTGAAAAGGAGAGATTTAACGTTAGTGATGGTGAATCTCGGTTACATCAAAAACTCCATGAATTCTCTGCCGGGAAATTCAGATCTTGGAAATCGCCTTTAAACGCTAAACTTTGACACGCAGTGAGCCAGTGTGCACTGTAGAAGGGGCCCTGTCCAAATGAATGCTCAAGGATAAGTTATCAGTGCCCATGGTCCAGGCATTCCCTGATTCCAGTCTTGCACTCTTTGCGAAGTTTAAAATGCTGAATATTTCCGCAGTGGCAATGCATTGATTGATGACAAGCTCGAGTGATGTGGCGCAAATACGTACCTGGAAGACTAAAGATAGCCATGATTGGCAAAATGTACGTTGTCTATCAGCAATTGGAGTTCCACTTGTTGAGCGAGATCTTGTCATTTTGTGCAGACTTGAAAACAGAAGTGTTTTTGTTGTATCACCACACGCTGCTGATGATTGGGGCAACAACAGCGAGTTGAGCTGCAAGCATGTTCAGGAACAACATTGCATTTCGAAGCACCGCAGATACAATGTTCCCTGACCGGGAATCGAACCCGGGCCGCGGCGGTGAAAGCGCCGAATCCTAACCACTAGACCACCAGGGAAGCTGCTGCAAACGTCTGTGCCAGCAAGCAGACCAACCCAGTCTTTCCTCCTTGCTGTTTTGAAATTCTCATCACATTCGCGCCAGGGAAAACTGTTCGCAGCAAATGGCAGTTTTTGTGGAGAACATCAAAGACATGTCCGCGCAATCACAGTGTTAAGTGCGGCTAGGCATCCACTGAAATCCATTTCATTCTCTCCTTTTTCCTGGAATTTTCACTCTCGGTACCGTGTGAAGATTTCATTTGGTGCTTTTGTCCTGAAATGCAGCCTTTTGCTCATCTCCTGGCGACAGAACCGTTCTGTCTTTCTGTTCTGCTTTTAACCATTGACGGGAACAGGTCTCCAGTTCATCGGTTATGCGCAAAGCAAGAAACACGTATCAACAGAAAGTTGTGCTCTGCACACCGTCGGCAAAGAAGCAATGGCTGTTATTCCAAATCGTTCCCATCCCTTGGGATTCCGTGTGGATTTGTTTCGTTATGAAGATTTGATTGTAAAAGTTACTAAAAACCGAATAAAAATCATGAAAAATTGGGATGGCGCATACGGGGATCGGGCCCGCGCTTTTGGCTTTATTAATACCACGCCCTAAACGACCGATTTAACCGGCAACAAAATGCCCTTCGGCTGCGTGAAAGCACAGCCTGAGATGATTTTGTATCCGGCACACACTGGGTGATAGAGTTACTGCATAAGAATTGAACACATTGCATCGCTTAAACATTGTTCACTCTTAGAAACATAGAAAATAGGTGCAGGAGCAGGCCATTCAGCTCTTCTAGCCTGCACCGCCATTCAATGAGTTCATGGCTGAACATGAAACTTCAGTACCATATACAAAACTGGGCAGAGTATAAATAGAACGTAACAGAAAAAGAGCGCTGAATCTAAAAAAAATCATGTCGAAAATTAGTACCACGCAACCGCTGAACAGCCCAGCCCTCAACCACTGTCTCGATCTAAAACCAGCTTCTCCCCTTAAAATGAAGGAAACGTAAAATCACCAGATATTGCCGAAACCCGGGATTGAACCAGTGACCTTTAAATCTTCAGTCTCACGCTCTCCCAACTGGACTATTTCGGCCCGACAGAAAACGAAGCAAAACTTTCTCACACCTTTTTGAAAGAAAACTTAAACCCCGGAAGGAATTGCCCCGCACACTCAGTCCTCATTTCGGGGCAATGGGTCCCAAACACATCTCGGAGCTCCGGATGTGTTCATGTAATGTATAATGATATTGAAAAGGAGAGATTTAACGTTAGTGATGGTGAATCTCGGTTACATCAAAAACTCCATGAATTCTCTGCCGGGAAATTCAGATCTTGGAAATCGCCTTTAAACGCTAAACTTTGACACGCAGTGAGCCAGTGTGCACTGTAGAAGGGGCCCTGTCCAAATGAATGCTCAAGGATAAGTTATCAGTGCCCATGGTCCAGGCATTCCCTGATTCCAGTCTTGCACTCTTTGCGAAGTTTAAAATGCTGAATATTTCCGCAGTGGCAATGCATTGATTGATGACAAGCTCGAGTGATGTGGCGCAAATACGTACCTGGAAGACTAAAGATAGCCATGATTGGCAAAATGTACGTTGTCTATCAGCAATTGGAGTTCCACTTGTTGAGCGAGATCTTGTCATTTTGTGCAGACTTGAAAACAGAAGTGTTTTTGTTGTATCACCACACGCTGCTGATGATTGGGGCAACAACAGCGAGTTGAGCTGCAAGCATGTTCAGGAACAACATTGCATTTCGAAGCACCGCAGATACAATGTTCCCTGACCGGGAATCGAACCCGGGCCGCGGCGGTGAAAGCGCCGAATCCTAACCACTAGACCACCAGGGAAGCTGCTGCAAACGTCTGTGCCAGCAAGCAGACCAACCCAGTCTTTCCTCCTTGCTGTTTTGAAATTCTCATCACATTCGCGCCAGGGAAAACTGTTCGCAGCAAATGGCAGTTTTTGTGGAGAACATCAAAGACATGTCCGCGCAATCACAGTGTTAAGTGCGGCTAGGCATCCACTGAAATCCATTTCATTCTCTCCTTTTTCCTGGAATTTTCACTCTCGGTACCGTGTGAAGATTTCATTTGGTGCTTTTGTCCTGAAATGCAGCCTTTTGCTCATCTCCTGGCGACAGAACCGTTCTGTCTTTCTGTTCTGCTTTTAACCATTGACGGGAACAGGTCTCCAGTTCATCGGTTATGCGCAAAGCAAGAAACACGTATCAACAGAAAGTTGTGCTCTGCACACCGTCGGCAAAGAAGCAATGGCTGTTATTCCAAATCGTTCCCATCCCTTGGGATTCCGTGTGGATTTGTTTCGTTATGAAGATTTGATTGTAAAAGTTACTAAAAACCGAATAAAAATCATGAAAAATTGGGATGGCGCATACGGGGATCGGGCCCGCGCTTTTGGCTTTATTAATACCACGCCCTAAACGACCGATTTAACCGGCAACAAAATGCCCTTCGGCTGCGTGAAAGCACAGCCTGAGATGATTTTGTATCCGGCACACACTGGGTGATAGAGTTACTGCATAAGAATTGAACACATTGCATCGCTTAAACATTGTTCACTCTTAGAAACATAGAAAATAGGTGCAGGAGCAGGCCATTCAGCTCTTCTAGCCTGCACCGCCATTCAATGAGTTCATGGCTGAACATGAAACTTCAGTACCATATACAAAACTGGGCAGAGTATAAATAGAACGTAACAGAAAAAGAGCGCTGAATCTAAAAAAAATCATGTCGAAAATTAGTACCACGCAACCGCTGAACAGCCCAGCCCTCAACCACTGTCTCGATCTAAAACCAGCTTCTCCCCTTAAAATGAAGGAAACGTAAAATCACCAGATATTGCCGAAACCCGGGATTGAACCAGTGACCTTTAAATCTTCAGTCTCACGCTCTCCCAACTGGACTATTTCGGCCCGACAGAAAACGAAGCAAAACTTTCTCACACCTTTTTGAAAGAAAACTTAAACCCCGGAAGGAATTGCCCCGCACACTCAGTCCTCATTTCGGGGCAATGGGTCCCAAACACATCTCGGAGCTCCGGATGTGTTCATGTAATGTATAATGATATTGAAAAGGAGAGATTTAACGTTAGTGATGGTGAATCTCGGTTACATCAAAAACTCCATGAATTCTCTGCCGGGAAATTCAGATCTTGGAAATCGCCTTTAAACGCTAAACTTTGACACGCAGTGAGCCAGTGTGCACTGTAGAAGGGGCCCTGTCCAAATGAATGCTCAAGGATAAGTTATCAGTGCCCATGGTCCAGGCATTCCCTGATTCCAGTCTTGCACTCTTTGCGAAGTTTAAAATGCTGAATATTTCCGCAGTGGCAATGCATTGATTGATGACAAGCTCGAGTGATGTGGCGCAAATACGTACCTGGAAGACTAAAGATAGCCATGATTGGCAAAATGTACGTTGTCTATCAGCAATTGGAGTTCCACTTGTTGAGCGAGATCTTGTCATTTTGTGCAGACTTGAAAACAGAAGTGTTTTTGTTGTATCACCACACGCTGCTGATGATTGGGGCAACAACAGCGAGTTGAGCTGCAAGCATGTTCAGGAACAACATTGCATTTCGAAGCACCGCAGATACAATGTTCCCTGACCGGGAATCGAACCCGGGCCGCGGCGGTGAAAGCGCCGAATCCTAACCACTAGACCACCAGGGAAGCTGCTGCAAACGTCTGTGCCAGCAAGCAGACCAACCCAGTCTTTCCTCCTTGCTGTTTTGAAATTCTCATCACATTCGCGCCAGGGAAAACTGTTCGCAGCAAATGGCAGTTTTTGTGGAGAACATCAAAGACATGTCCGCGCAATCACAGTGTTAAGTGCGGCTAGGCATCCACTGAAATCCATTTCATTCTCTCCTTTTTCCTGGAATTTTCACTCTCGGTACCGTGTGAAGATTTCATTTGGTGCTTTTGTCCTGAAATGCAGCCTTTTGCTCATCTCCTGGCGACAGAACCGTTCTGTCTTTCTGTTCTGCTTTTAACCATTGACGGGAACAGGTCTCCAGTTCATCGGTTATGCGCAAAGCAAGAAACACGTATCAACAGAAAGTTGTGCTCTGCACACCGTCGGCAAAGAAGCAATGGCTGTTATTCCAAATCGTTCCCATCCCTTGGGATTCCGTGTGGATTTGTTTCGTTATGAAGATTTGATTGTAAAAGTTACTAAAAACCGAATAAAAATCATGAAAAATTGGGATGGCGCATACGGGGATCGGGCCCGCGCTTTTGGCTTTATTAATACCACGCCCTAAACGACCGATTTAACCGGCAACAAAATGCCCTTCGGCTGCGTGAAAGCACAGCCTGAGATGATTTTGTATCCGGCACACACTGGGTGATAGAGTTACTGCATAAGAATTGAACACATTGCATCGCTTAAACATTGTTCACTCTTAGAAACATAGAAAATAGGTGCAGGAGCAGGCCATTCAGCTCTTCTAGCCTGCACCGCCATTCAATGAGTTCATGGCTGAACATGAAACTTCAGTACCATATACAAAACTGGGCAGAGTATAAATAGAACGTAACAGAAAAAGAGCGCTGAATCTAAAAAAAATCATGTCGAAAATTAGTACCACGCAACCGCTGAACAGCCCAGCCCTCAACCACTGTCTCGATCTAAAACCAGCTTCTCCCCTTAAAATGAAGGAAACGTAAAATCACCAGATATTGCCGAAACCCGGGATTGAACCAGTGACCTTTAAATCTTCAGTCTCACGCTCTCCCAACTGGACTATTTCGGCCCGACAGAAAACGAAGCAAAACTTTCTCACACCTTTTTGAAAGAAAACTTAAACCCCGGAAGGAATTGCCCCGCACACTCAGTCCTCATTTCGGGGCAATGGGTCCCAAACACATCTCGGAGCTCCGGATGTGTTCATGTAATGTATAATGATATTGAAAAGGAGAGATTTAACGTTAGTGATGGTGAATCTCGGTTACATCAAAAACTCCATGAATTCTCTGCCGGGAAATTCAGATCTTGGAAATCGCCTTTAAACGCTAAACTTTGACACGCAGTGAGCCAGTGTGCACTGTAGAAGGGGCCCTGTCCAAATGAATGCTCAAGGATAAGTTATCAGTGCCCATGGTCCAGGCATTCCCTGATTCCAGTCTTGCACTCTTTGCGAAGTTTAAAATGCTGAATATTTCCGCAGTGGCAATGCATTGATTGATGACAAGCTCGAGTGATGTGGCGCAAATACGTACCTGGAAGACTAAAGATAGCCATGATTGGCAAAATGTACGTTGTCTATCAGCAATTGGAGTTCCACTTGTTGAGCGAGATCTTGTCATTTTGTGCAGACTTGAAAACAGAAGTGTTTTTGTTGTATCACCACACGCTGCTGATGATTGGGGCAACAACAGCGAGTTGAGCTGCAAGCATGTTCAGGAACAACATTGCATTTCGAAGCACCGCAGATACAATGTTCCCTGACCGGGAATCGAACCCGGGCCGCGGCGGTGAAAGCGCCGAATCCTAACCACTAGACCACCAGGGAAGCTGCTGCAAACGTCTGTGCCAGCAAGCAGACCAACCCAGTCTTTCCTCCTTGCTGTTTTGAAATTCTCATCACATTCGCGCCAGGGAAAACTGTTCGCAGCAAATGGCAGTTTTTGTGGAGAACTTCAAAGACATGTCCGCGCAATCACAGCGTTAAGTGCGGCTAGGCATCCACTGAAATCCATTTCATTCTCTCCTTTTTCCGGGAATTTTCACTCTCGGTACCGTGTGAAGATTTCATTTGGTGCTTTTGTCCTGAAATGCAGCCTTTTGCTCATCTCCTGGCGACAGAACCGTTCTGTCTTTCTGTTCTGCTTTTAACCATTGACGGGAACAGGTCTCCAGTTCATCGGTTATGCGCAAAGCAAGAAACACGTATCAACAGAAAGTTGTGCTCTGCACACCGTCGGCAAAGAAGCAATGGCTGTTATTCCAAATCGTTCCCATCCCTTGGGATTCCGTGTGGATTTGTTTCGTTATGAAGATTTGATTGTAAAAGTTACTAAAAACCGAATAAAAATCATGAAAAATTGGGATGGCGCATACGGGGATCGGGCCCGCGCTTTTGGCTTTATTAATACCACGCCCTAAACGACCGATTTAACCGGCAACAAAATGCCCTTCGGCTGCGTGAAAGCACAGCCTGAGATGATTTTGTATCCGGCACACACTGGGTGATAGAGTTACTGCATAAGAATTGAACACATTGCATCGCTTAAACATTGTTCACTCTTAGAAACATAGAAAATAGGTGCAGGAGCAGGCCATTCAGCTCTTCTAGCCTGCACCGCCATTCAATGAGTTCATGGCTGAACATGAAACTTCAGTACCATATACAAAACTGGGCAGAGTATAAATAGAACGTAACAGAAAAAGAGCGCTGAATCTAAAAAAAATCATGTCGAAAATTAGTACCACGCAACCGCTGAACAGCCCAGCCCTCAACCACTGTCTCGATCTAAAACCAGCTTCTCCCCTTAAAATGAAGGAAACGTAAAATCACCAGATATTGCCGAAACCCGGGATTGAACCAGTGACCTTTAAATCTTCAGTCTCACGCTCTCCCAACTGGACTATTTCGGCCCGACAGAAAACGAAGCAAAACTTTCTCACACCTTTTTGAAAGAAAACTTAAACCCCGGAAGGAATTGCCCCGCACACTCAGTCCTCATTTCGGGGCAATGGGTCCCAAACACATCTCGGAGCTCCGGATGTGTTCATGTAATGTATAATGATATTGAAAAGGAGAGATTTAACGTTAGTGATGGTGAATCTCGGTTACATCAAAAACTCCATGAATTCTCTGCCGGGAAATTCAGATCTTGGAAATCGCCTTTAAACGCTAAACTTTGACACGCAGTGAGCCAGTGTGCACTGTAGAAGGGGCCCTGTCCAAATGAATGCTCAAGGATAAGTTATCAGTGCCCATGGTCCAGGCATTCCCTGATTCCAGTCTTGCACTCTTTGCGAAGTTTAAAATGCTGAATATTTCCGCAGTGGCAATGCATTGATTGATGACAAGCTCGAGTGATGTGGCGCAAATACGTACCTGGAAGACTAAAGATAGCCATGATTGGCAAAATGTACGTTGTCTATCAGCAATTGGAGTTCCACTTGTTGAGCGAGATCTTGTCATTTTGTGCAGACTTGAAAACAGAAGTGTTTTTGTTGTATCACCACACGCTGCTGATGATTGGGGCAACAACAGCGAGTTGAGCTGCAAGCATGTTCAGGAACAACATTGCATTTCGAAGCACCGCAGATACAATGTTCCCTGACCGGGAATCGAACCCGGGCCGCGGCGGTGAAAGCGCCGAATCCTAACCACTAGACCACCAGGGAAGCTGCTGCAAACGTTTGTGCCAGCAAGCAGACCAACCCAGTCTTTCCTCCTTGCTGTTTTGAAATTCTCATCACATTCGCGCCAGGGAAAACTGTTCGCAGCAAATGGCAGTTTTTGTGGAGAACTTCAAAGACATGTCCGCGCAATCACAGCGTTAAGTGCGGCTAGGCATCCACTGAAATCCATTTCATTCTCTCCTTTTTCCGGGAATTTTCACTCTCGGTACCGTGTGAAGATTTCATTTGGTGCTTTTGTCCTGAAATGCAGCCTTTTGCTCATCTCCTGGCGACAGAACCGTTCTGTCTTTCTGTTCTGCTTTTAACCATTGACGGGAACAGGTCTCCAATTCATCGGTTATGCGCAAAGCAAGAAACACGTATCAACAGAAAGTTGTGCTCTGCACACCGTCGGCAAAGAAGCAATGGCTGTTATTCCAAATCGTTCCCATCCCTTGGGATTCCGTGTGGATTTGTCTCGTTATGAAGATTTGATTGTAAAAGTTACTAAAAACCGAATAAAAATCATGAAAAATTGGGATGGCGCATACGGGGATCGGGCCCCCGCTTTTGGCTTTATTAATACCACGCCCTAAACGACCGATTTAACCGGCAACAAAATGCCCTTCGGCTGCGTGAAAGCACAGCCTGAGATGATTTTGTATCCGGCACACACTGGGTGATAGAGTTACTGCATAAGAATTGAACACATTGCATCGCTTAAACATTGTTCACTCTTAGAAACATAGAAAATAGGTGCAGGAGCAGGCCATTCAGCTCTTCTAGCCTGCACCGCCATTCAATGAGTTCATGGCTGAACATGAAACTTCAGTACCATATACAAAACTGGGCAGAGTATAAATAGAACGTAACAGAAAAAGAGCGCTGAATCTAAAAAAAATCATGTCGAAAATTAGTACCACGCAACCGCTGAACAGCCCAGCCCTCAACCACTGTCTCGATCTAAAACCAGCTTCTCCCCTTAAAATGAAGGAAACGTAAAATCACCAGATATTGCCGAAACCCGGGATTGAACCAGTGACCTTTAAATCTTCAGTCTCACGCTCTCCCAACTGGACTATTTCGGCCCGACAGAAAACGAAGCAAAACTTTCTCACACCTTTTTGAAAGAAAACTTAAACCCCGGAAGGAACTGCCCCGCACACTCAGTCCTCATTTCGGGGCAATGGGTCCCAAACACATCTCGGAGCTCCGGATGTGTTCATGTAATGTATAATGATATTGAAAAGGAGAGATTTAACGTTAGTGATGGTGAATCTCGGTTACATCAAAAACTCCATGTATTCTCTGCCGGGAAATTCAGATCTTGGAAATCGCCTTTAAACGCTAAACTTTGACACGCAGTGAGCCAGTGTGCACTGTAGAAGGGGCCCTGTCCAAATGAATGCTCAAGGATAAGTTATCAGTGCCCATGGTCCAGGCATTCCCTGATTCCAGTCTTGCACTCTTTGCGAAGTTTAAAATGCTGAATATTTCCGCAGTGGCAATGCATTGATTGATGACAAGCTCGAGTGATGTGGCGCAAATACGTACCTGGAAGACTAAAGATAGCCATGATTGGCAAAATGTACGTTGTCTATCAGCAATTGGAGTTCCACTTGTTGAGCGAGATCTTGTCATTTTGTGCAGACTTGAAAACAGAAGTGTTTTTGTTGTATCACCACACGCTGCTGATGATTGGGGCAACAACAGCGAGTTGAGCTGCAAGCATGTTAAGGAATAACATTGCATTTCGAAGCACCGCAGATACAATGTTCCCTGACCGGGAATCGAACCCGGGCCGCGGCGGTGAAAGCGCCGAATCCTAACCACTAGACCACCAGGGAAGCTGCTGCAAACGTTTGTACCAGCAAGCAGACCAACCCAGTCTTTCCTCCTTGCTGTTTATAAATTGTCATCACATTCGCGCCAGGGAAAACTGTTCGCAGCAAATGGCAGTTTTTGTGGAGAACATCAAAGACATGTCCGCGCAATCACAGCGTTAAGTGCGGCTAGGCATCCACTGAAATCCATTTCATTCTCTCCTTTTTCCGGGAATTTTCACTCTCGCTACCGTGTGAAGATTTCATTTGGTGGTTTTGTCCTGAAATGCAGCCTTTTGCTCATCTCCTGGCGACAGAACCGTTCTGTCTTTCTGTTCTGCTTTTAACCATTATCGGGAACAGGTCTCCAGTTCATCGGTTATGCGCAAAGCAAGAAACACGTATCAACAGAAAGTTGTGCTCTGCACACCGTCGGCAAAGAAGCAATGGCTGTTATTCCAAATCGTTCCCATCCCTTGGGATTCCGTGTGGATTTGTTTCGTTATGAAGATTTGATTGTAAAAGTTACTAAAAACCAAATAAAAATCATGAAAAATTGGGATGGCGCATACGGGGATCGGGCCCCCGCTTTTGGCTTTATTAATACCACGCCCTAAACGACCGATTTAACCGGCAACAAAATGCCCTTGGGCTGTGTGAAAGCACAGCCTGAGATGATTTTGTATCCGGCACACACTGGGTGATAGAGTTACTGCATAAGAATTGAACACATTGCATCGCTTAAACATTGTTCACTCTTAGAAACATAGAAAATAGGTGCAGGAGCAGGCCATTCAGCTCTTCTAGCCTGGACCGCCATTCAATGAGTTCATGGCTGAACATGAAACTTCAGTACCATATACAAAACTGGGCAGAGTATAAATAGAACGTAACAGAAAAAGAGCGCTGAATCTAAAAAAAATCATGTCGAAAATTAGTACCACGCAACCGCTGAACAGCCCAGCCCTCAACCACTGTCTCGATCTAAAACCAGCTTCTCCCCTTAAAGTGAAGGAAACGTAAAATCACCAGATATTGCCGAAACCCGGGATTGAACCAGCGACCTTTAAATCTTCAGTCTCACGCTCTCCCAACTGGACTATTTCGGCACGACAGAAAACGAAGCAAAACTTTCTCACACCTTTTTGAAAGAAAACTTAAACCCCGGAAGGAATTGCCCCGCACACTCAGTCCTCATTTCGGGGCAATGGGTCCCAAACACATCTCGGAGCTCCGGATGTGTTCATGTAATGTATAATGATATTGAAAAGGAGAGATTTAACGTTAGTGATGGTGAATCTCGGTTACATCAAAAACTCCATGAATTCTCTGCCGGGAAATTCAGATCTTGGAAATCGCCTTTAAACGCTAAACTTTGACACGCAGTGAGCCAGTGTGCACTGTAGAAGGGGCTCTGTCCAAATGAATGCTCAAGGATAAGTTATCAGTGCCCATGGTCGAGGCATTCCCTGATTCCAGTCTTGCACTCTTTGCGAAGTTTAAAATGCTGAATATTTCCGCAGTGGCAATGCATTGATTGATGACAAGCTCGAGTGATGTGGCGCAAATACGTACCTGGAAGACTAAAGATAGCCATGATTGGCAAAATGTACGTTGTTTATCAGCAATTGGAGTTCCACTTGTTGAGCGAGATCTTGTCATTTTGTGCAGACTTGAAAACAGAAGTGTTTTTGTTGTATCACCACACGCTGCTGATGATTGGGGCAACAACAGCGAGTTGAGCTGCAAGCATGTTCAGGAACAACATTGCATTTCGAAGCACCGGAGATACAATGTTCCCTGACCAACCCAGTCTTTCCTCCTTGCTGTTTAGAAATTATCATCACATTCGCGCCAGGGAAAACTGTTCGCAGCAAATGGCAGTTTTTGTGGAGAACATCAAAGACATGTCCGCGCAATCACAGCGTTAAGTGCGGCTAGGCATCCACTGAAATCCATTTCATTCTCTCCTTTTTCCTGGAATTTTCACTCTCGGTACCGTGTGAAGATTTCATTTGGTGCTTTTGTCCTGAAATGCAGCCTTTTGCTCATCTCCTGGCGACAGAACCGTTCTGTCTTTCTGTTCTGCTTTTAACCATTGATGGGAACAGGTCTCCAGTTCATCGGTTATGCGCAAAGCAAGAAACACGTATCAACAGAAAGTTGTGCTCTGCACACCGTCGGCAAAGAAGCAATGGCTGTTATTCCAAATCGTTCCCATCCCTTGGGATTCCGTGTGGATTTGTTTCGTTATGAAGATTTGATTGTAAAAGTTATTAAAAACCGAATAAAAATCATGAAAAATTGGGATGGCCCATACGGGGATCGGGCCCGCGCTCTTGGCTTTATTAATACCACGCCCTAAACGACCGATTTAACCGGCAACAAAATGCCCTTGGGCTGCGTGAAAGCCCAGCCTGAGATGATTTTGTATCCGTCACACACTGGGTGATAGAGTTACTGCATAAGAATTGAACACATCGCATCGCTTAAACATTGTTCACTCTTCATATACAAAACTGGGCAGAGTATAAATAGAAAGTAACAGAAAAAGAGCGCTGAATCTAAAAAAAAGCATGTCGAAAATTAGTATCACGCATCCGCGTTATTTCATAAAAATTATGAAAAATTCAGTGGGCTAGGCATCCACTGAAATCCATTTCATTCCCTCCTTTTTCCGGGAATTTTCACTCTCGGCCGAAAAAGCTCAGTTGGGAGAGCAATAACTGAAGATCTAAAGGTATCTGGTTCAATCCCGGATTTCAGCAATATCTGGTGATTTTGCGTTCCCTTCATTTTAAGGGGAGACACTGGTTTTCTGTTGAGACAGTGCTTGAGGAATGGGCTGTTTTGCGGTTCCGTGATACTAATTTTCAACATGATTTTTTTTTCGATTAAGCACGCTTTTTCTGTTACTTTCTATTTACACTCTGCCCAGTTTTGTATATGAAGAGTGAACAATGTTTAAGCGAAGCGATGTGTTGAATGCTTATGCAGTAACTCCATCACCTAGTGCCCTAGGGCATTTTGTTGCCGGTTAACTTGGTCGGTTCGTGCGTGGTATCAATAAAGACAAGAGCGCGGGCCCGATCCCCGTACGGGCCATCCCAAATTTTTCATAATTTTTATTCGGTTTTTAGTAACTTTTGCAATCAATCTTCATAATGAAACAAATCCACACGGAATCCCAAGAGTTGGGAATTATTTGGAATAACAGTCATTGCTTCTTTGCCGACTGTGTGCAAAGCACAACTTTCTGTTTATATGTGTTTCTTGGTTTGCTGATAACCGATGAACGGGAGACCTGTGCCCGTCAATGGTTATAAGCAGAACAGACAGACAGAACGGTTCTGTCGCCCGGAGCAGGGCAAAATGCTGCAGTCCAGGACAAAAACACCAAATGAAAGTGAAAAATACCGCGAAAATGACAGAATGAAATAGATTTCAATGGACGCCTGCCCGCACTTAATGATGTCGTTGCGTTGACATGTCTTTGGTGTTCTCCATAAAAATGCCATTTGCTACGAACTGTTTTGCCAGTCGCGAATGTGATGAGAATTTCGAAGGAGGAAGGAGGAAGGACTGGATTGGCCTTCTTGCTGGCAAAAATATTTGCAGCTGCTTCCCTGGTGATCTCGTTAATAGCATTTTGTGTTTTTACTGGCACAGACCTGGGTTCGATTCACGGGTAAAGAACGTTGTATTTTTGGCTGTTCGAACTGCAAGGCGTCCAGGATCAAATATACAGCTCTCCACAGTGTTGCTGCCTCAAGCACCAGCAGCGCATCCTTCATTGCAGTGTTAAAACATACAGTTCTGTGCCTTCTGTTTTAAAGTCAGCAGTAAATGACGAGATCTCGCTCAACAAGTGGAACTACAATTGTTGATTGATACCGGAAATGTCGCCAATCTTGGCTATCTTTTATCTTCCAGGTACCATTTTGGGGCACATCACTCGAGCTTATCATCAATCAATGCATTGCCAGTGTGGAAATATTCAGCATTATAAACTTCGCAACGTGTGCAAGACTGGAATCAGAGAATGCCTGGACTATGGGCACTGATAACTTATTCTGAGCATTCATTTGTCCTGGGCCACTCCTACATTGCACATTGGCTCACTGTGTGTCTATGTATAGCGTTCATTTGCGATTTCCAAGCTCTGAATTTCCCAGCCGAGTATTCATGGACTGTTTGATCTCAACGAGATTCAACTTCAATATCATTAAATGTCTCCTTGCGTCGCGACTCTTAATCTTGGTAGCCTAGTGGTGAGGATTCGCTGCGCTCACCGTCGCGGACCGTGTTTGATTCCGTGGCGATGGGCAATGAAAACTTAACCTGGGCATTAAGATTTTCATTATGCATTAACAAAACCTGAGTTCCGAGATCTGATCGGGACCTATTGCCCCGAAGCGATGGCTGTGTGGTTGGGGAATTTATTCCTGGATTAGGTTTTTTTCAAAACGTGTTTTCTTTCATTTGTTCAGTTGAAAATAGCTTATTTGGGAGAGTGTTAGACAGTAGGTCTAAAGGTTCCTGGTCAATCCTAGGTTTCTGCAATTTCTGGTTATTTTGTCTTCGCTTCATTTTAAGGGGAAAGGCGGGTTTCATATCGGGACATTGCTTGAGGGATGGGCTGTTCAGAAATTGCGTGACAATAATTTTCAACATGAATTCTGTTAGATTCATTCACTCTTTTTCTGTTACTTTTTATTGACACTCTGTCCAGTTTCTCATCTCTTCACATTTTGGAGAAGAGCATTGAGCGACAAATTAAATGCTGTCGGATCTCACAGTCTCTGAGGGAGGGAAATGCAGCCCCGATATACCACGGCCCGGCAAAATCTTCCCATACACCCAGCACAAGCACACTGAAAACAGGCACTGCTGCATTTGCTGAGGATCCGCAGCGAGTAAAATTTTCTTTGATCTCTGATAGATGTAAATAAATTGTGGTGTATATGTGTTCGTGAAACGTTCCAGTTCTGACAAAGTGTCATCGACCCGAAACGTTAACTCGGCTTCCTCAGCACAGATGCTGCCTGACCTGCTGAGATTTCCAGCATTTTCTGTTATTATTCAAGTAGCCAGCATCTACAGTCTTTTGCTTTTATCTTACCTTTTGTGCGGAGATCCCAATTCCCATGTTTCTGGAGTCAATCCCCGTGTTTCCAGCGCTATATCCACTATTTCTAGTTAATATCCAGTTTCAGGAGGAAATCCCCTTGTTTCTTGGGTTATATTGACTATTTCTGGAGACCGCATTAGGGCAATGGAGCTGTGGATGGATTCACTCTGGAGCATCCACGATGCTGAGGATTTCGAGAGTAGAGCGTTTAATGAGTTGGTCACAATGCAGGTAAAGGTTACACAGGCAGATAGCGGATGGGGGATCATCAAGCAGAACAGGAATGTGAAGGCAGTGCAGGAGTCATCTCCATCTAAATGAAATATACCGTTTTGGATATTGTTGGGGGACATCGCTCATCAGGGGAAGGTAGCAGCAGCAAAGCTCATGGCACCGTGGGTGGCTCTGATGCAAAGGAGAGCAGGAAAAGGAATGGGAGAGCTATAGTGGTACGGGGTTCTATTGTAAGGGGGATAGATAGGCGTTTCTGTGGTCACAACAGAGACTCCAGGATGGTATGTTGCCTCCTTGGTTCAATTGTCAAAGATGTTCCAGAGAGGCTGCAGGAAATTCTGCAGGGGGAGCGGAAACAGCCAGTTGTCATCGTGCATATAGGTACCAACGAGAGAGGTAAAGAAATGCGACAAGAACCGACAAGCTGAATGACGGGAGCTAGGATTTAAATTGAAAGGTAGGCTCTCAAAAGTAGTAATCTCAGGATGGCTGCCAGTGCCACGTGTTTGTCAGAGTAGAGATAGTGGGATAGATAAGATGAATGCGTGGCTTGAGGAGGAGTGGTGCAGGAGGGAGCGATTCAAAGTCCAAGGATATTGGAACCGGTTCTGGGGGAGGTGGGCCCAGTGCAAACGAGACGGTCTGCACCTGGGCAGGACCAGAAACAATATCCTAGGGGGAGTGTTTGTTAGTGCTGTTGGGCAGGGTTTAAACTAATATGGCAGGGGGTGGGGACCTATGCACGGAGACAGAGGGAAGTCAAGTTTGCGCAGTAGTCAAAGATAGATAGAAGAAAAGTAAAAGGGGAGAGCAGAGAAACACAAGGTAAAATTTAATGACGACCACATTACAGTAAAATTCTAATGGGACAAAGTGTGTTAAAAATACAAGCCTGATGGCTCTGTGCCTCAATGCGAGGAGTATTCATATAAGGTGGATGAACTCACTGTGCAGGCAGCTATCAACGAATATGATATAATTGGGATTACAGAGACATGGCTCCACGGTGACCAAGGCTAGGAACTGAACATCCAGGTGTATTCAGCATTCAGGAAGGATAGACAGAAAGGAAAATGAGGTGGGGTAGCGTTGCTGGTTAAAGAGCAAATTAACGCAACAGTAAGGAAGGATATTAGATTGGATGATGTGGAATCTGTCTGAGTAGAGCTGCGGAATACCAAGGGGCAGAAAACGCTAGTGGACGTTGTGTACGACCTCGAAAGAGTAGTAGTGAAGTTGGAAAGTGTAGTAGTGAGGTTGGGGACAACATCATACAAGCAATTAGGGATGCGTGCATTAATGGTGCAGCAGTTATCATGGGCGCCTTTAACCTTCATATGGATTGGGCTAGCCAAACTGGTAACAATACGGTTGAGGAGGATTTCCTGGAGTGTATTACGGATGTATTTCTAGACCAATATGTCGAGGAACCAACTAGAGGGCTGGCCATCCTAGACTGGGTGATGTGTAATGAGAAAGGACTAATTAGCAATCTTGTTGTGCGAGGCCCCTTGGGGAAGAGTGACCAAAATATGGTAAAATTATTCGTTAAGATGGAGAGAGATAGTTAATTGAGAGACTAGGGTCCTGAACTTAACGAAAGGTAAATTCGATGGTATGGGACGTGAATTGGCTAAAATAAACTAGCGAATGGTACATAAAGGGTTGAAGGTGTATAGACATTTGCAGATATTTAAAGATCGCAATGGAGGAACTTCAACAATTGTACATCCCTGTCTGGAGTAAAAATAAAACGGGGGATGTTGCTCAACCGTGGCTAACAAGGCAAATTAGGGATAGTGTTGAATCCAAGGAAGAGGCACATAAATTGCCCAGAAAATGCAGCAAACCTGAGGACTGGGAGACATTTAGAATTCAGCAGAGGACATTAGTAGGGAGGGGTTGGAAATAGAGTATATGAGAGGAAGCTTGTGCGGAACATAAAAACTGACTGCAAAAACTTCTATAGATGATATGAGAAGAGTTAAAGACGAGTGAACACAAACGAAGGTCCGTTGCAGTCAGAATCAGGTGAATTTATAATAAACAAAGAAATGGCAGACTAATTGAACAAATATTTTAAGTTCTGTCTTCACGAAGGAAGACAACAATAACCTTCTGGAAATACTAGGGGACCGAGCGTCTAGTGAGAAGGAGGATTTAAAGGAAATCGTTATTAGTCAGGATATTGTTTGAGAAATTGATAGGATTGAAGGCCGATAAATCACCAGGGCCTGATAGTCTGCATGCCAGAATACTTAAGGAAGTGGCCCTAGAAATAGTGGAAACATTAGTGATCATTGTCCAAACGTCGATCGTCTCTGGATCAGTTCCTATGGACTGGAGGGTAGCTAATGTAAGACATCTTTTTAAAAAAGGAGGGATAGAGAAAACGTGGAATTATAGACCGGTTAGCCTGATATCGGCAGTGAGGAAAATGCTGGAATCAATTACTAAAGATGAAATAGCAGCGCATTTGGAAAGTAGTGACAGGATCGGTCTAAGTCAGCATGGATTTATGAAATGGAATCATGCTTGACAAATCTTCGAGAATTTTGAGGACGTAACTAGTTGAGTGTACAAGGGAGAACCAGTGGATTTGGTATATTTTGATTTTCAGAAAGGCTTTTGACATGGTCCCACACAAGAAATTAGTGTGCAAAATTAAAGCACATTTCTTGGGAGTAAGATATTAAAGTGGATATAGACCTGTATGGTAGACAGGAAGCAGAGAGTCGGAATAAATGGGTCCTTTTCAAAATGGGAGACAGTGACAAGTGTGGTGTCACAGGGTTCAGTGCTGGAACTCCAGCTATTTACAATATACATCAATGATTTAGATGAAGGAATTGAGTGTAATATCTTCAAGTTTGCAGATGATACTAAGCTGGGTGGCGGTGTGAGCTGTGAGGAGGATGCCATGAGGCTGCAGGGTGACATGGATAGGTTAGGTGAGTGGGCAAATGCATGGCAGATACAGGAAAATGTGGATAAATGTGAGGTTATCCACTTTGGTGGAAAAAACAGGAATGCAGAATATCATCTGAATGGTGACAGATTCGGAAAAGGGGAGGTGCAACGAGACCTGGTTGTCATGGTACATCAGTCATTGAAGGTTGGCATGCAGGTACAGCACGCGGTGAAGCAGGCAAATGGCCGTCATGGCTAGGGGATTTGTGTATATGAGCAGGGACGTCTTAGTACAGTTGTAGAGGGCCTTGGTGAGGCTTCATATAGAATATTGCGTTCAGATTTGGTCTTCTAATCTAAGGACGGACGTGCTTGTTATTGAGGGAGTGCAGCGAAGGGTCACCAGACTGATTCCCGGGATGGCAGGACTGACATGTGAAGGTAGACTGGATCGACGGCACCTGTATTCACTGGAGTTTAAGAATGAGAGGGGATTTCATCGAAATATATAACATTCTGATGGGAGTGGACAGGTTAGAGGCAGGAAGAATGTTCCCGATACTGGGGAAGTCCAGAACCAGGGATCACAGTCTAAGGATAAGTGGTATGCCATTTAGGACCGAGATGAGGAGAAACTTCTTCAGTCAGAGGGTTATTACCCTGTGAAATTCCCTGCCACAGAAAGTTGTTGAGGCCAGTTCATTAGATATAGTCAAGAGAGAGTTAGATATGGCCCTTGTGGATAGGGAATCAAGGGGTATGGAGAGAAAGCAGGAAATGAGTTCTGATGTGAATGATCAGCCATGATCTTATGAATGGTGCTGCAGGCTCGAAGAGTCGAATGGCCTCCTGTTGCACCTATTTTCTATGTAAAATCATGTTCCTGGAGCTAGTTGCCCTGTTTCTGTATTTCATAATTGCACATGTACTGCAGCTAATTCCCTTCTCCTTGACCTAATTCCCCTGTTGCTGGAGCTTCAAATTCCGCTGTTCCTGGAGTGAAATCATTTGTTCCGGAGCTAATTCACGCATTCCTGGTTCTGATGCTGTTTCTGCTGATCCTAATTCCCCTGATCTTGGAGCTAATTCTCCATTTTCATGGGCTCCTACTATCGCGGTTTGTGGACGTCCCAATTGCTATTTTTCTGGAGCAATTCTGTTCTTTCTCAATCTAAGACGCCTGTTTATGGAGACTATACCCCTGTATCTGGAGCTAATTCCCCTCTTCCTGAAGTTACAAGTCCCCTGTTTCTGAAGCGAATTCCCTTTTTTATGGAGCACCCAAATGCCGTTTTTGGAGCTTCAAAATTCGGATGGTAATGGAGTAGCTAATTGTTCTTTTGATGTGGCTGATAATTTCGCGATATTAGGAGCTCCGAATAGACTATTTAAAGTGTGCTCTACTAATTACCCTGCAACAAGAATACCTTGTTTTGCATACAACCTGAGTGACTTGTATCATACCACCACCAGAAAGCATAGCTGTTGGAGTCTCAAGGGATCCCTGCATCCCTTGGGAGCACTACATATAAGCAGGCCTGGCATGTTGTATCAACACTCTGGATTTTGAATAAAGGAGCTGAGGTACCATTACTCATATCTACAGTAAGCAGGCTCATAATAAACTAATGTAACTAACAACTGGCGACAAGATGACGAACAATCACGTGAAAATGCAGGGTCCCATGAAGCTTCAGGAGCAGAGAAATTAGCCTCAGAAACGGGGAATGGTATTTCCTGAATTACAGGAATTAATTCCAGAAACAGGGGAATTAACTCCAGAAACATCGGAATAACCACAAACTGGGGAAGTAGGTATTCCAGAAACACAAGAATTATTAACTCCAAAAAGCGAATTTCCAGAAATATGTTAATTCGCTCCAGAAAGAGGAGGAATGAGGTGGTCCAGTAGCAGAGGACTTTTCAGCCACAGCAACAGGTGTATTGGTTCAAGAAATTGGGGAATTAGCTCCAGCAACAGGGGAATTATGAGATCCAGAAACAAGGGGATAATGGTTCCATCAACAAAGTAATTGGGAGCAAAAGAAACAGGAGATTCAAAATGCATGGGGAATTAGGAGAGGGCGTCATTCACATGGAACTTACGGGGTTCTTGTATCGGTTTCTGTCAGAATTTAGCCTAACGCGAGCATAGCTCTGATTCTTCAGCTGGGTTCAACTCTACACCAAGACATGTGGCCGAAGGTCAGAACTTCAGAATCCAAATCCTTTTATAATGTGTGAAAACTGGTGATAAAGAATAAAATACAGATCTAACATTCTTGTAATATTAACAACCAAATAAAAGCAGTAATCGAAAAGTTATTTATTATACCGTACATCACAGAACAGTTGAATGAGAAGCTTCTTACATCACTACTTCTGGGTAGGTTTAATACAGCAGGAGGTTCGTTCTTAACTAAAATTACACAATGAGCTAAAATGGATGCTTGTTTGCTCTGTGGCTGCTGGTTTCCTCTGGTTTTTCTTTCATGCTCTTTTCCGTTCAATTGGGAAAATGCCATTCTATGGCTGGAATACTTCATGACAAGAATTAAACTCACTCCAACCAATACACTCCGTCAAAATCAAGGATTAAAAATGCTTACCCAGAGTTCGGTTCCTCTTAGTGCATGAGTTGGCTTCTAGGCAGGTATCATCTGTATGTTGGAGTTCAGTCTCATATTAGGTATGACACGTGCCATCACTGCCAACCGTAACCTCCACCTTACGTACCCTTCTGCCCTCGGTGGGGTAGGTCCCAGAGGCACTTACAAGTGGTCAGTCGTTCCGGCGAATTTCTTTGTCGGAGAAGGATGGTCATCTTCTTTTAAGTCTGTCTACGAGGCGAACTGCATACAAGGTCGCTGTCACTGGTGTCTGGCTTACTGTAAGAAATTTAGCCAACTTAGGTGAAAGGAGTAGCTGCCAGTATCAGTCTTATGCTCCGATAAATGCTCCCTCCATGTGTTGCATAAGTAGGTATCGAGTTGTGAGTGTTGGGCGAAGATAGTGGGGATAGTTGAGCAGCCACAAATCGGACAATTCAGCCATCTGCGCTGCGATTTGTGCATAATTCAGCAAGTTCTGGAAGCTTGTGGCTTCATCCGCCTTGAACTTCAAAAGCTCGACAAGTTTCCGCAGAAAGGATGTCGTATACCTCAACTTGTTGCCAAAACTCTCCATTTCCTTGCACAGTTCCTTGTTGGCCGTTTCACAGTCCGCACCGTACCAAGGAATCTGTACCAATTGTTTGAACGTGTACTTTGTATACTTGATGAGAAAAGCAAGTTTCTCCGTGGCTGGTCTGCCATGGCTTCAAATGTGTGGCGCCATGGCTGAAACATTTTATGATGGGGAGCGTAAAATCGGGCTCATGTGTAGGCTGGCGCTGACGAGTGTTGGCAATGCCATTGTTAAGTCGAGTGTTGGCTCCTGCATGTTGGTTGCTGGCTCGACATGACGGAGGCTCGAGTAGTTTGGTGCTACGCCACTGGCTGGTGGGACAGCTCTTCACAACGCTCCGGCTGGCTCAATGATCAGGGCTGCTGGCTGAAGTCGGAATGCAGTGGCAGAATGAGAAGGCCTGGCTGTGAGATGCCGAAAGTGCGAGGCATGGTCATTTGAGGTCTGTTCCGGTGAGGTTTGGACACAAGGCCTCCGTGTTTCTTGCCCGGCTCGCTCCATCTCCTCTACCCTTGCTTGCTGTACAGCGGTGGATTTCCAGGCTTGAAGTAACTTGAGGGTCACCTCGGCCTGGACTTCTGTCACTTTCGCCTCGGCCATTTGTCTCGCTATGACCTCCACCAAGACTGCGTTCTTCGTGGCAGCAGCGATGTCAGCTCGAGCATTGATCAGGGTAGTCTGAATTGAGGACGATGTCCTGGAGTTCTGTCGAGTGTCCCGACCGTCTGTTGACGCTCGACCGTGATTGTAGTGCCATGGTGTGCAGCCGCACCATGTGGGCGATGTCACTGTTCGCAGTTCTCTAGGAGGATTGACTCAGTTTGTTGAGCATCTTACTTGAATGCTCCCGCTTTATCTTGTGCAGAGGTCACAGAGCGCAGCCCACAGATGCTGGAACGTCTGGAGTGGCGAACAAACCTGGCCACGACTGTTTGAAGGGTGTTGTCAGGATTTGTGTCAGCCACTTCAAGAGTTATTTGGGTTCTCCAGCCACTCTAGATATCATTTATTTTTAGTCGCATGTGTGTCATTGCTGAGGGCCTTATATGGTCGGGTGCCTCTCAGATCGACTCCGAAGGTGTAGCTCATGGAGAGAGATCTCCTCGAGTTCTGAGCTTTGAATTTCCTCATGCAGGGTATTTGTGCTACCAGTACTGCCTTAATGATAATTTTCTGCTGGTAACCTGGGCGATTATCTCCACGCAAATGACCTTCTGTTGCTTCAGCCGAGTACTGTCAAACAATCGGTTTGGGACAATTTAGAACAGAGAATACAAAATTACACGGAGTTAAACGAGCGTGACAGGACTCGAAGCTGCAATCTTCTGATAATGGCCTGGCAATTGCAGTCGGATTCTTGCCGCACGCTCAAACCTCAACCACAAGAAAGGTACCTACTTACCTGATAGCTCCAGCCCTTTGCGGACCTGGGCTTGCAGGCGTGCGGCAGCGTAAAGTCTCATGCATCCCAGGGGCGCATGCAGTTCGCCAGTGTACCTGGGCTCACGGGAGTCAGGACAACCAATGAGAAAGGGTGATTCTTTAATCCGCACAAGCATATTGGAAATTACCTAAAAATGCTATTCAGACTAAAATAGTTTCAAAATTAAAAATAAAATTGGAAAATAAAACTAGGCATTTTTAATCAGGACAAATTGACGAGAAGATTCAAATTGAAGTGATTTTTAAAAATCGCTTACAATATTTTACAAACCATTATGCTGGTAAATGACCTTACTGCTTTTACCAAGTACAAGTGTTTACTGGGTGTTCGCTGGGTAGTAGTTGGGCAAATAGCCCAATCCTGCAGCAGCGAAAGGGAATTTACAGCAGATGGATGTGATCAGTCATGGTGAAACTGGACATATCAAAAGTTCTGGGGTTTCTTTTTCCCCCCACATCCATCTGCCGAAATCCCACAAGGGCACTTGCGACAGCGTACACTGTGCGTAGGCCGTCATAGGATCGGTTAAATCCAGCCCATTGTCTTTTGCATGATGTCATCGAGGTACAATATGCAGATGTATATAAGGAGGGGCGAAGCACTGAGTTAACGCCACCTCAGTTACTGAGGTTTAAAGGAAGTTGCCAACAGCTCGAGCGGTTCAGTCTGCTCATTGAATATGGAACACTGACCGTGCTGGGACTGCGGAGTTGAGTCAGCACATTCAACTGCTGAAACGGCTGTGCTTCCATTGGTCAGTGGTGCAAGCTCGTGAACAGGAGCAGCGACCTAATGGGTCCAAAGCAGGAGAAAAGGAAGAGGTATGAAAGAAAGGAGCAGAAATATTCACATGAGACCAGGAGTGCACATTGCCGAAATCTGTTGCTGCACCACCGATTGCAAGACGATCCAAGCCCGAGTTCATCCGACTTCCGCCCAGGCTCATTTGTTATTCCTCTGACAACGAATTACTCACTTCACCCGGAATAAGCTCAAGAACCGAGAAAAGAACCTTACAGGAACGAACTTTATTAAGTATATAAAAAAGCGTTCAACAAATAATTAATTCGATGACCAAATTTTGCCATCCCTGGCCACTTACTGCCCGGATGAAGAATGAGTGGAGCGTCACAGGGACCCGCTCAGATCCAGCTTGGCCCTGCATCAGATAATTAAACTTCGGGCATAATCTGTTACCTCTCGGGCGCTGGTCCTTTTTCAAAACTCTGTCCGATGGAAGTGTTCCGGGACCTGGTTGGGGTTTGGAGAGACAATAAAGCGGACCGAAATCATTCAGTTAACGAAAGTTGGAGGTTTTCACCGACTGCAGCCCCGGCGGCGGAGGTAAAACTGACCGATGGAACAAACATTTCAGAGAGAGGACCATGGAATAGAACGAACTGAACAGCGACAAACGTACACGGATCAGGGAATTCCGCCTGTCCACTTTTCACTGATCCCGGTTTTCACAAGCGCCAGCGAGCCTGGGCCCGCCTTGTTCACCTCTAGTTCAGCGAGAAAGACAAAAGCGGATTTCAGTCTGAAGACAGTGGTTCCTGTACACTTAAACTTCCACACTCCGCTAATAGTATGTGTACCGGTCACCACCCCATTACTTGGGCCAGGCAGTGCGTGAGGGCGGCCTGTCCAGAGATGCTCCAACAGCCCAGTTTTGAGGAAAGTAATGTGTAGCCTAGGGGAGAGGCGAAGTCAATTGGCTCTGATTTCAATGTTTATGGGTAGAAAGCGGGCCTCTGTAGTAATCTCTGGGTTACTACTGGTGCCACGTGCTAATGAGTATAAGAAAAGAAGGATAGAGAGGATCAACACGTGGCTGAAAATTTGGTGTAGGAGGGAGGGCTTTAAATTCTTGAGGCATTGGGACCGCTTCTGGTCGAGATTTGACTTTTACAATCCTGAAGAGTTGCATCTCAACAGCGCAGGGACGAATATCCTCATGGGGAGTTTTGCTGCTGACGTGGGGAGATTTTAAACTAGATTGGCAGGGTGATGGGAACCCGAGAATGAATTCAAAAGTAATGGAAGTAAAGCAGAAATTGGATAGCCAAAATCTAGTAAGCGAATTTGTAAGACAGAGGAACCAGAGCCAGTATGTACTAAGCAAGGAGGTCTCGCGGTGATGAATGGTATATACTTTAATGTAAGGAGTATAGCGAATAAGGTGGATGAGCTAAAGAGCAGTGGTATAGACACATGAGGGTATGACATTTTCGCCGTTAAAGAAACATGGCTGAACGAGGGGCCGGTTTGGCAGATCTATATTCCAACGGAAAGAGTACAGACATTGTCAGTAATATCAGATACATAAGCATTACAGATAGTGTCAGTAATATCAGCTCTACATTCAGCACAGATACTGTCAGTAATATCAGCTCGAAAATCAGCACAGACACTGTCAGTAATATCAGCTCCATAATCAGTACACATACTTTCAGTAATATCAGCATCATAATCAGTACAAATACTGTCAGTAATATCAGATCTACAATCAGCACAGATACTGTCAGTAATATCAGCTCTATAATCAGCACAGACACTGTCAGTAATATCAGCTCCATAATCAGTACAAATAGTGTCAGTAATATGAGCTCCTTACTCAGCACAGATACTGTCATAATATTAGCTCTATAATCAGTAGAGATACTGTCAATAATATCAGCTTTATATTCAGCACAGACACTGCCAATAATATCAGCTATATAAACAGCAAAGACACTGTCAGTAATATCAGATCCATAATCAGTACAGTTACTGTCAGTAACATCAGCTCCACAATCAGCACAGATTCTGTCAGTAATATGAGCTGCATAATCAGTGCAGACACATCGGTAATATCAGATCCATAAACAGTACAGATACTGTCAGTAATATCAGTTCTATAATCAGCACAGATACTGACAGTAATATGAGCTGCATAATCACTGCAGACACTTCAGTAATATCAGATCCATAAAAAGTACAGATACAGTCAGTAATATCAGATCCATAAACAGTACAGATACTGTCAGTAATATGAGCTGCATAATCACTGCAGACACTTCAGTAATATCAGATCCATAAACAGTACAGATACTGTCAGTAATATCAGCTCTATAATCAGCACAGATACTGACAGTAATATGAGCTGCATAATCACTGCAGACACTTCAGTAATATCAGATCCATAAACAGTACAGATACTGTCAGTAATATCAGATCCATAAACAGTACAGATACTGTCAGTAATATAAGCTCTATAATCAGTACAGATAATGTGAGTAATATGAGCTCCATAATCAGAACAGATATTTTTTTTATATCAGCTCCATAATCAGTTCAGATACTGTCAGTAATATCAGCTCTATAATCAGTACAGATATTTTCAGTAATATCGGCTCCATAATCAGTACAGATACTCTCAATAATATGAGCTCCATATTCAGCACAGATACTGTCATTAATATCAGCTCTATAATCAGTACAGATATTTTCATTAATTTCAGCTTCAAAATCAGTACAGATACTGTCAGTAATATTAGCTCCATATTCTGCACAGAAACTGTCAATAATGTCAGCTCCATAATCAGTACAGATACTTTGAGTAATATCAGCTCCATAACCAGCACAGATATTTTCAGTCATATCGGCTCCATAATCAGCACAGATATTCTCTTTAATGTCAGCACCATAATCAGCACAGATACTGTTAGTAATAGCAGCTGCAGAATCAGTACAGATATTTCAGTAATACCAGATCCATAATCAGCACAGATACTGTCAGTAATATCAGCTGCATAATCAGCACCGATACTGTCAGTAATATCAGCTCCATAATCGGCACAGATACTGTCATTAATATCAGCTCCATAATCAGCATAGATACTGTCGGTAACATAAGCTGCATAATCAGTGCAGATACTTCAGTAATATCAGATCCATAAACAGCAAAGATACACTCAGTAATAACCGCACCCGAGCCAACACAGATACTGTCAGTAATATCAGCTCCATAATCAGCACAGCTATTGTCCGTAATATCAGCACCGATACTGTCCGAAATATCAGCTCCAGTATCAGTACAGATACTGTCAGTAATATCAGCTCCATAACCAGTACAGATACTGTCAGTAATATAAGCTCCATAATCAGTACAGATACTGTCAGTAATAAGAGCTCCATAATCAGTACAGATACTGTC
Source organism: Pristiophorus japonicus (assembly GCF_044704955.1). Lineage (NCBI taxonomy): Eukaryota > Metazoa > Chordata > Chondrichthyes > Pristiophoridae > Pristiophorus > Pristiophorus japonicus. Next base: position 466,481 of record NW_027252582.1, on the reverse strand, counting down.
AGTAATATCAGCTCCATAATCAGTACAGATACTGTCAGTAATATCAGCTCCATAATCAGTACAGATACTGTCAGTAATATCAGCTCCATAATCAGTACAGATACTGTCAGTAATATCAGCTCCATAATCAGTACAGATACTGTCAGTAATATCAGCTCCATAACCAGTACAGATACTATCAGTAATATCAGCTCCATAATCAGTACAGATACTGTCAGTAATATCAGCTCCATAATCAGCACAGATACTGTCAGTAATATTATCAGCATAATCAGCACAGATATTATCAGTAATATCTGCTCTATAATCAGTGCAGATACTGTCAGTGATATCAGCTTCATAATCAGCACAGATACTGTCAGTAATATTATCAGCATAATCAGCACAGATATTATCAGTAATATCAGCTCTATAATCAGTGCAGATACTGTCAGTGATATCAGCTTCATAATCAGTACAGGATTTAACTTTAATGTCAGCTCTATAATCAGTACAGATACTGTCAGTGATATGAGCTCCATAATAATTGCAGGTATTGACTGTAAAGTCAGCTCTATAATCAGTACAGATATTGTCAGTAATATCTGCTCCATAATCAGCACCGATATTGTCAGTAATATCAGCTCCATAATCAGTGCAGATATTGTCAGTAATATCTGCTCCATAATCAGTAAAGATATCGTGAGTAATATGAGCTCCATAATCAGTACAGATATTTTCAGTAATATCTTTCCTTAATCAGCACAAATATTGACTGTAATATCTGCTCCATAATCAGCACAGATACTGTTCGTAATATGAGCTCCATAATCAGCACAGATACTGTCACTAATATCAGCTCTCTAATCAGTACAGATACTGTGAGTAATATGAGCTCCATAATCAGTTCAGATACTGTCAGTAATATCAGCTCTATAATCAGTACAGATAATTTCAGTAATATCTGCTCCATAATCAGTACAGATACGCTCAATAATATGAGCTCCATAACCAACACAGATATTGTCGATAATATCAGCTCCATAATCAGTATAGATATTGTCAGTAATACTAGCTCCATAATCAGTACAGATACTGTCAGTAATATTTGCTCCATAATCAGCACAGATACTGTCAGTAATATTAGCTCTATAATCAGTACAGATACTGTCAGTGATATCAGTTCCATAATCATACAGGTATTGACTGTAATGTCAGCTCTATAATCAGTACAGATACTGTCCATGATATCAGCTCCTAAATCAGTACAGGTATTGACTGTAATGTCCGCTCTATAATCAGTACAGATATTGTCAGTAATATTAGCACCATAATCAGCACCGATATTGTCAGTACTATCAGCTCCATAATCGGCACAGATACTTTCAGTAATATCAGCTGCATAATCAGCACAGATACTTTCAGTAACATCAGCTCTATAATCAGTACAGATATTGCCAGTAATGTCTTCTCCATAATCGGCTCAGATACTGTCAGTAATATCAGCTCCATAATTAGCGCAGATATTGGCAGTAATGTCTTCTCCATAATCAGCACAGATACTGTTCGTAACATGAGCTCCATAACTTGCACCGATATTGTCAGTAATATCTGCTCCATAACCAGTACAGATAGTGTGAGTAATATGAGCTCCGTAATCAGTGCAGATATTTTCAGTAATATCGCTCCATAATCAGCACAAATATTGTCTGTAATATCAGCTCCATAATCAGTGCAGATAATTTTCATAATATGAGCTCGATAATCAGCACAGATACTGTCAGTAATTTCTGCTCTAAAATCAGCACCGATATTGTCAGTAATATCAGCTCTATAATCAGCACAGATACTGTCAGTAATATCAGCTCTATATACCTGTTCCTTTACGTGACAACAAGTGGATTCAAACTGTGATAGTGAGTGGCTAATCTCACACTTTTTGATACACGATCCTGGGCCCGAAACTTGTCTGGACAGTGTGTCAGGTTCCTCGGTGTCTATGGATTTTCACTGTGTATCTGGATCATGCCAGGTGTGTATGGGTTTTCAAACTATATTGGGATCCTGGCAGATGTGTATGGGGATTCTCAATGTATCAGCATAATTGCCTGCTATGTTTGGGGTATCCCAATATAACAATTTAGACCATTTAATGGGGGTTCACATTGTATTAGGATCCTGCTCGGTGAGTATGAGGTTTCACATTAAATACACGCTCCCTCCACCCTTATTAAAAGCAATATTAATTGCACCTTCCGGGAATTTGTTTCTCCCCTTCTCTGCAGAAGTTGCTGAATCTTGCCGGTTAAATTCCACAGTCTTTACCTTTAATTTCGTGCCTCAACATCAGCCGCCACACTGAGAGTCAGCAGGATTTACATTGTAGTAGGCATCACAGTAAATTCCAATCCTGCCCTCAATTCACATCCCTAACTTCCCAATTGAGCTCACTTGGTCGCTATCAAGAGCAGGGGATGTGGTTGATTTTACTCTTAGTTGGCCCAGTGGAACTGAGGCTAATTATAGCCCTGAACTGCTGCCTTGACAGATATCAACGAACAGCACAGATGAAGGATTGAAGTTGGGACCCTCCGAGTCAGTAGTGCAGAGTGCGCTAAAGTGGAGGGCGGCGGCGGAAGAGGGTTAGAAAATAATATTTAGAAAGAAGTACCACTCCATCTTTAAACGAGAACTTCGACATACTGCAAAGTTTTGAAGTCTTTGAAAATTAAACGAGCAAGTTAAATAGATCATCAAAAAACAGACATGTTAGAAAGGCTCAGGTCCGTTAAATAGAGAGCTTTACAATAACTGCACAGTAGGGAAGGGTGCGTCTGTTAATGGGAGAGCGGCTAGTGAAGTCGTTCAACACTCCAAGATAAACTGGACTGTCCCTTCCACCATAAATAAGAAGAAAACGTGGAGTTACTGACCCATTCCCACAGACAGTGGAAGGGTCGAGAGAACAGGCGCTGATTGAGTGGTCGGGGCCTAGGGAACAAGCGCTGTTTGGGGTCGGGGTCTGGGAAACCCCCTCTGTGTGGGGGCGGGACCTGGGGAACCCGCGCTCTGTGTGGCGGGGCCTGAGGAACCTGCGCAGTGTGGGGGCGGGGCCTGGGATGCTTGTTGTGTGTGCGGGGGCGGGGCCTGCGATGCTCGCGCTGTGTGGGGGCGGGGCCTGGGATACACGCGCTGTCTGGGGGCGGGGCCTGGGAAACACGCGCTGTGTGGGGGCGAGGCCTGAAAAACCCGCTCTGTGTGGGGGTGGGCCCTCCGGAACGCGCTCTGTGTGGGGGCGGTGCCTAAGGAACGCACTCTATGTGTGGGCGGGGTCTGGGAAACCCGCTTTGAGTGATTTACTTTATTTGAAGGGTAAAGATTATCGAGTAATAATGCCGATTGCGCGGGGAAGGATGGGCTCCTCTTTTCCACTATTGCAGTTTTCTTTCTCACTGTGGAGACCCATAGATGGTGCTTACAAGGTGTGAGCAGCAGAGATTGTTTGCTGTTTGTTGTTTTACGCTAATAATCTCTGAGGCAGCCAGTCGTGGAAGTATACCGATCAGAACTACAGGAAGTCCAACCCGAAAAGTGCATTCCTGACCAGAACTCTCAATGACTCATTCTCAGGCTAATTCTGATTTTTGTGTCCGTTCTGTTAGGACTCATCCTTCTAATATTCAATACATATTACTGGACGATATGAGAGCAATGTTTAACTTAATGCAAGAGGGGATGGGGTTAATAGAAACGAGCTGTTTCTAGTGGTTGATGGGTCAGAACAACGAGCCACGGATATAGGGTTAAATGTCAGAGATTGAGAACATTGATCAGGAGAAACTTCTTCACACAGAGTTGTGAGGCTGTGGAATTCACTTCCAGTGTCAGTGGTTGGGGCACAGGTTCTGTGGTTACAAGGGGTCCTCGTGTTTTCATTCAAGGCAGGCCTCAGCCCAGTCATTTGCTCTAAATATTGATGCAATGATTCAAGCTCAAAAGTGGCAGGAATCGTGAGTAGCAATAGCAGGAAATAAAATCTAAATGTAAGTAAGTACCGATATAGTCTATCTTCATCTATTTAATTTTAATAACTTTTGTTGAATGAGGCCCACACCAAGTCTGAGGATATTGGGTCAGTCCCACCACAGAAAAAGCCCCTGAGGTTGTTGGAAGAGTAGGGAAGCCTAAGTGGAGATTTAAGTGAGGTGTTTAACATCACAAAGGGTTCAGATGGAGTAAATAGTAAGACACGTTTTCCAATGGCTGAAGGGTCGATAACCAGAGGACACAGATTTAAGGTGATTGGCAAAAGAATCAGAGGTTACATAAGGAAAAATGTTTTACTCATGAGTGGTTAGGATTTGTAATGCACTACCTGTTAAGTTGGTGGATACAGATTCAATAGTAGCCTTCAAAAGGGACTCAAAGGAGAAGAAATTGCAGGGATTTGGGGAATGGGGAGGTGGGACTAAACGGATTGCTCGTCGAAATAGCTGGCACATACTCGATGGACAGAATAGTCTCCTTCTGTGCGGTACTATTCGATGAGTGTATGACAATCTCTTTCTATGTTAATATTGCTGATATTATTGTCGATATCACATCCCACAGCTGGAATCTAAGCATCTTGCACAGGAGTGTAGACTGATGTGAAAATCATCTTTAACGGTCTACTGACCCCTGACTTAGCTGCAAAAGTTGTTGCTATCACTAATACAATTGTGCACCATCAGCTTTTGCAAATATTTCTTGGCTTCTCTAATGGCTGCTTTCATCTCCTTCAGTTGTGGGTGAAGTTTGTCTCTATTCTTCTTTAACTGGAATGCATCTTGATGGCGCGCTTGCTGTGGGAGTCTTGTCTCGGGCATGCGGACAATGTCGCCCGACCAACGGAGCCGGTCAAGTGTTGTCAGTGCTTCGATATTGGGGATGTTGGCCTGATCCAGGTGGGCAGAGGAAACGTTTCAAGAACACCCTCAAAGACTCCTTGATAAAATGCAACATCCCCACCGACAGCTGGGCGTCCCTGGCCAAAGACCACCCTACGTGAAGGAACAGCATCCTGGAGCGTGCTGAGCACCTTGATTCTTGTCATGCCGAAAATAAGTACAGGCAGCAGAAGGATCATGTGGCAAACCAGACTCCCCAGCCTCGCTTGCCTTCAACCATTGTCTGTCCCACCTGTGACAGAGACGGTAATTCCTTTATTGGACGGGGAACTCACTTTGAGTGTGGATGCCAGTCTTCCTCGATTTCGAGGGACTGCCCATGATGATGATGCATCTTGATCTTAGCTGGGTTCAATGTAAAACAGTTCTGGGAGTCGGGAATCATTCACACCTAGAGGTAAACTGACGGCTCCTTTATTTAGCGCCTATTTTCACCATTTGATCAAAATTACCCCCGCCCCCATCTTGGCCACATCTTTAGCGCCTAAAATATTCAGCAAAAATGGCACCTCCCTCCCTGTGCAGTAGTGCGTTCAGTTCTGGGCATCACACCTTCAGAGGGATATATTGGCCTGAATGATAAATGAAAGATGAGGGGGGTTGACTGATGAGGAAAAGTTGAGTAGTTTGGGCCCTTTACTTAATGGAATTCAGAAAAAGGAGAGGTGATCTTATCGCAACATATTGGATTATGAGGGGCTTGACAAGGTGGATGCAGAGAGGATGTTTCCACTGATGGGGGAGACGAGAACTAGAGGGCATGATCTTAGAATAAGGGGCCGCCCATTTAAAATTGAGATGAGGAGACATTTCTTCTCAGTTTTGTGGACCTGTGGCATTTGCTGCCTCAGGAGATGTGGAAATTGGGGCATTGAATTAATTTAAGACAGAAATGGACAGTTTCTTAAAGATAAGGTAATAAATTCTCATGGAGAGCGGGCAGGGAAGTGGAGCTGAGTCCATGATCGGGTCAGCCATGATCATATTAAATGGCCGAGCAAGCTCGAGTGGCCATATGACCGATTCCTGCTCCTATTTCTTATAGTCTTATGAACTCCAAGGGTTGAATTTCGAAGAGAGATTACACAATTATGGTTTTATTCCCTGTGATTTAGAAGATTAAGGAGTGATTTGATCGACGTTTTCAAGATAGTAAAGCAAACTGAAAGTTTCACTTTATCGACTCTATTTCTGCTGGTTGGGAATTTTAAAACGAGAGGTCATAGGCTACGAATTAGAGCCAGTCCTTTTAAGATGGAGATAAGGAAATATTTATACACGCAAAGTATGGTAGAAGTTTCAAGCTCCCTTCCAGAAACGGCCGTTGTTGCTGGCGTCATTTGATCATTTTACATCTGAGGTGGATAGATTTTCGTTAACCAAAGGTATAAGGGATATGGGTCAAATGCGGGTATATTGAGTCAGATCACAGATCAGCCACGATCTGATTGAATGGCGCGACAGAATCGTGGAGCTAACTGGCCCGATCGTGTTCCTATGTTCCCTCCATCATAGAGTCAGAAATGGGCACGTTCGCTAAAGATTATAGTATTCAGCTCCATGCATAACTCCTCGGATAGTGAAATAGTCCATAATAACCACCAACAAGAGAGTTTCAAAACATCCCCTTCACATTCAATGGTATTATCTTAATCGAATCCCACCTCATCAACATTCTGCGTGTCGCTATAGATAAGAAAGCCAACTGACCAGACACGTAAACGCCATTGCTACCAGAGCTTAGTATACCTCGCATAAGGCACCAGGCAAAAATGTGATGGAACAGTCGTCTGGAAGGATGCTGCTGCATGATTCAAGAAGCTGTACATCACGTACTTCAAATCAGTATGAATATAATGGCGAATGGACCAAGAAACACGATCAAAGTCGTAAAATGCAAGGTTGAGTGAAATGAGGAAGTTGTTGACAAACTCTGATCAACCGATTGGATGGAATGTTTGCCAGAGAAGTGCGATCAATATTCTCCGTATTGTTGAGTTATTCAGCTCTGGGCCGAACACTTTGCCCACTACTGACCCTGTTCCTAATACCGACCCGAACACTCACCCTGCCCCAAACCTACAACGCTTTAAATTATATAATTAAACCAAGTTCCCCCTTGTTAAAGAGACACATCAACTAGAACCTGCAAACTAACCAAATGACCCAAAAATGTTTAATCAAAAGATGGTTGCCGGGGGTAATAATGCACTCCAGTCCCTCCTGTGCACACCTCTCGCGGAAACACGCGAGTGTACGAGTGAACACGATGCGCCCCATGACCAGGCATACCCTGGTGTGAAGGAAGCCGCAGAAGAGGCAGGCAGTCGGGCTGAACAAACCACTCGACCGCCTGCTGCCTGGACCTGTTAATGGCCACCTTGGCTAGGCCCAGGAACAGTCCTACGAGGAACCCTTCCAAATTACCCGCTCCACTCCGCACATGATGCTCAATGATCAGAAGCGTGGGACTGAAGTGCTACCATATATCCAGGAGCATCCCCTTTAAATAATGGAAGAGGGGCTGCAAATATTTTAGATGAACATAAAACAATTGCCCCCTTTTGGCAAGGGCACCAGAACCATCAAATGTCAAAGGAAACTTTTACAATAACTTACATAGAAACATAGAAACATAGAAAATAGGTGCAGGAGTAGGCCATTCGGCCCTTCTAGCCTGCACCGCCATTCAATGAGTTCATGGCTGAACATGCAACTTCAGTACCCAATTCCTGCTTCCTCACCATACCCCTTGATTCCCCTAGTAGTAAGGACTTCATCTAACTCCTTTTTGAATATATTTAGTGAATTGGCCTCAACAACTTTCTGTGGTAGAGAATTCCACAGGTTCACCACTCTCTGGGTGAAGAAATTCCTCATCATCTCGTTCCTAAATGGCTTCCCCCTTATCATTAGACTGTGTCCCCTGGTTCTGGACTTCCCCAACATTGATAGCATTCTTCCTGCATCTAATCTATCTAACCCCGTCAGAATTTTAAACGTTTCTATGAGGTCCCCTCTCATTCTTCTGAACTCCAGTGAATACAAGCCCAGTTGATCCAGTCTTTCTTGATAGGTCAGTCCCGCCATCCCGGGAATCAGTCTGGTGAACATTCGCTGCACTCCCTCAATAGCAAGAATGTCCTTCCTCAGGTTAGGAGACCAAAACTGTACACAATACTCCAGGTGTGGCCTCACCAATGCCCTGTACAATTGTAGCAACAACTCCCTGCCCTTGTACTCAAATCCCCTCGCTATGAAGGCCAACATGCCATTTGCTTTCTTAACCGCCTGCTGTACCTGCATGCTAACCTTCAATGACTGATGTACCATGACACTCAGGTCTCTTTGCACCTGCCCTTTTTCTAATCTGTCACCATTCAGATAATAGTCTGTCTCTCTGTTTTTACCACCAAAGTGGATAACCTCACATTTATCCACATTATACTTCATCTGCCATGCATTTGCCCACTCACCTAACCTATCCAAGTCGCTTTGCAGCCTCATAGAATCCTCCTTGCAGCTCACACTGCCACCCAACTTAGTGTCATCCGCAAATTTGGAGAAAGTACATTTAATCCCCTCGTCTAAATCATTAATGTACAGTGTAAACAGCTGGGGCCCCAGCACAAAACCTTGCGGTACCTCACTAGTCACTGCCTGCCATTCTGAAAAGTCCCCATTCACTCCTACTCTTTGCTTCCTGTCTGACAACCAGTTCTCAATCCATGTCAGCACACTACGCCCACTCCCATGTGCTTTAACTTTGCACATTAATCTCTTGTGTGGGACCTTGTCGAAAGCCTTCTGAAAGTCCAAATATACCACATCAACTGGTTCTCCCTTGTCCACTCTACTGGAAACATCCTCAAAAAATTCCAGAAGATTTGTCAAGCATGATTTCCCTTTCACAAATCCATGCTGACTTGGACCTATCATATTACCTCTTTCCAAATGCACTGCGATGACATCCTTAATAATTGATTCCATCATTTTACCCACTACCGATGTCAGGCTGACCGGTCTGTAATTCCGTGTTTTCTCTCTCCCTCCTTTTTTAAAAAGTGGGGTTACATTGGCTACCCTCCACTCCATAGGAACTGATCCAGAGTCAATGGAATGTTGGAAAATGACTGTCAATGCATCCACTATTTCCAAGGCCACCTCCTTAAGTACTCTGGGATGCAGTCCATCAGGCCCTGGGGATTTATCGGCCTTCAATCCCATCAATTTCCCCAACACAATTTCCCGAATAATAAGGATTTCCCTCAGTTCCTCCTCCTTACTAGACCCTCCGACCCCTTTTATATCCGGAAGGTTGTTTGTGTCCTCCTCAGTGAACACCGAAGCAAAGTACTTGTTCAATTGGTCCGCCATTTCTTTGTTCCCCGCCATTTCTTTGTTCCCCGTTCTGACTTCCCCTGATTCTGACTGCAGGGGACCTACGTTTGTCTTTACTAACCTTTTTCTCCACATATCTATAGAAACTTTTGCAATCCGTCTTAATGTTCCCTGCAAGCTTCTTCTCGTACTCCATTTTCCCTGCCCTAATCAAACCCTTTGTCCTCCTCTGCTGAGTTCTAAATTTCTCCCATCAAATTAAAATCTGGTTACCAGGGTTGATGAACTCCAGCCCCTCCGGCGCCCACCTCTTGCGGAAGACCGTGAGCGTACCGATGGACATCATATGCTCCATTTCCAGGGACACCCTGGCTCGGATGTAACCACGGAGAAAGGCAGGCAGTCGGGCTGAGCGACCGCCTGTGCCGGTGAATGTCCACCGTGGCTATGCCCAGGAGTAGTCTCACGAGGAGGCTATCCAACCTGCCCACTCCCCTCCGCACAGGAAGCCCAAAGATCAGGAGCGTGGGTTTGAAGTGCCACCAGAAACCTAGGGGCAGTCCCTTTAAATAATGGAAGAGGGGCTGCAATCTCTGATACTCTGTAAAAGCGTAGAACACGGACTAGGGTCACTGGGCACTCGGGCCGACCAATGAGAAATTGATTAAAAGTGAGATTTGATTGGTCAATTCACGGTTAGAATCCCAGTATAGGAGCTGCCGTCATTAGCAGCTGAATGGCGCTCTTCCTCAAGGTCTCCGGAGTTGAGAAAGTGCAACATTTTAGTGAAAGGATGATTATTTCTCTGTCCCTGAGTACAGTTTATCGTTTCCTTCTGTCTCTCGTTGGGAAACAAAAATGTTTCGCATTGAATCGGGAGCACTTCCTGTGCTAATGCTTGCAACAGTGTGGCAAAAGGAATGTGTTGAGAGTGGGTATTGAGTGCACAAAGGGAAGGAGATGCTAAATGCTTTCAACCAAAGGGCAACAATAAATATTTCATCAGAGTAAGTAATTGGATCTGAAGGAATAACTTAAGCAAAATGAGGGAAGAGCGGAAAGCCGTTGCCTACAATTCCTGTGCCATGTGGGAACTCCAAGCTGCTTCATGTGTCCTTTATAACCACGTGTGTCGGACGTGCCTCCATTTGTTCGAACTCAGGTCTTCAGAGTAGGGAGGCTCAGAATTTCCTGGAGCCCACGTTCCAGGAGGTTTTCACCACGCAGCTTCCGAGGGTTTGGTAGAATAGAGTGTGTGGCCATCTGGCAGGGGAGCAAGAGGAAAGCACTGCAGAATTCTGCTTTCTGTGCTGAATATCAGTGAGGGTCACAACACCTTGGGGGAGTGCAGTCTGGAGCACATCCACGGTACTGTGGGGCAAATGATTTCACAGGGCGTCGGGGCGCACAGCAAAGTGTAGAAATGCAGTGGTAATAGTGGATTCGATATTCCGGGGGATGGACAGGTGTTTCTGCAAATGCTGACCAGAGTCCCACAAGGTGTATTGCCTCTCTGGTTATGTTATGGTTATGTTCACTCTTCCCCAAAGGGCCTCGCACGAGATTGCTAATTAATCCTCTCTCATTACACAACACCTAGTCTAAGATGGCCTCCCCCCAGTTGGTTTCTCGACATATTGGTCGAGCAAACAATCCCCTATGCACTCCAGGAAATCCTCCTCCACCGTATTGCTTCTAGTTTGGTTAGCACAATCTATATGCATATTAAAGTCACCCATTATAACTGCTGCACCTTTATTGCATGCACCCCAAATATCCTGTTTGATGCCCTCCCCAACATCACTACTACTGTTTGGAGGTCTGTGCACAACACCCACTAACGTTTTTTGCCCTTTGGTGTTCTGCAGTTCTACCCATGTAGATTCCACATCGTCCAATCTAATGTCTTTCCTAACTATTTGCATTAATCTCCTCTTAACCAGCAATGCTACCCCACCTCCTTTTCCTTTTATTCTATCCTTCCTGAATGTTGCTTACCCATGGATGTTGAGTTCCCAGCCCTGATCATCCTGGAGCCACGTCTCTGTAATCCCAATCACATCATATCTGTTAACATCTATTTGCACAGTTGATTCATCCACCTTATTGGGGATACTCCTTGCTTTAAGACACAAAGCCTTCAGGCTTGTTTTTTTAACACCCTTTGTCCTTTTAGAATTTAGCTGTACAGTGGGTCCTCGGTCCCTTCTTCCAAGTCGTTAATATAGATTGTAAATAGTTGGGGTCCCAGCTCTGATGCCTGCGGCACCCCACTCATTACTGATTGCCAACCCGAGAATGAACCATTTACCCGGACACTCTGTTGTCTGTTAGTTAGCCAATCCTCTATCCATGCTAATATATTACCCCCAGCCCCGTGAACTTTTATCTTGTGCAGTAACCTTTTATGTGGCACCTTGTCAAATGCCTTCTGGGAATCTAAATACACCACACCCACTTTATCCACCCTGGACCATCATGTGATGTGGAACATAATTCATCGAAGGCACCTCTGACAGTGTTGAGGAGAAACTGACCGACCAAATGTGAAAAATGAAATCCTGAATGTTTGGTATTGTACAAGACAAAAATAGAAAGAATGCATTTCTTCCAAATGTCCAGGCCTGGTCTGAATAATGGATTAGTGATTTTGAAATGAGATAAAATTATAACTTTCGCATACTGTTTAAAAATAGACTGAAATTTGAGGACAAAAATATTTCATTTCAGAATTTGTTTCAACATGGTAAAAGCAGAGAAGGAGTTTGATGACGTATGCCATTGCCTAATAGAGAACTGATTTAGTTGGCTACTATTGCATATTTTCTTCTAATTTTTTTAAGTTTTGATTTGCTGTGTATTTCCACCTGTTTTGAATAACACAACAAATGAAAATAATCATTGCATTTAGGATAAGGGGTAGGCCATTTAGGACTGAGATGAGGAGAAACCTCTTCACTCAACAGAGCTGTTAACCTGTGCAATTCCCTGTCGCAGAGAGTTGTTGATGACAGTTCACTGGATATATTCAAGAGGGAGTTAGATATGGCCCTTACGTTTAAGGGGATCAAGAGGTATGGAGAAAAAGCAGGAAAGGGGTACGGAATGAATGATCAGCCATGATATTGAATGGCGGTGCAGGCTCGAAGGGCCGAATGGCCTTCTCCTGCACCTATTTTTCTATGTTTCTATGTTCGTTACATGCTCAAAGAATTCCAGCAAATTTGACAAACTCAACTTCCCCTTCATAAATCGATGCTGAATTTGCCTGACCGAATTATGTTTTTCCAAATGTCGTGCTAATGCTTCTTGAAGAATGAACACTTCAACATTTTCCCAACCACAGATGTTAGGCTAACTGGTTTATAGTTTCCTGCTTTTTGTCTGCCTCCTTTTTAACCGAGTGTGGCTCTCAGTCCCCGGGCAACACCGAGTGCGGCTCTCGGGGCCCCGGGCAACAAAGAGTGCGGCTCTCGGGGCCCCGGGCAACACCTTGTGCGGCTCTCGAGGCCCCGGGCAACACCGAGTGCGGCTCTCGGGCCCTGCGTCAGAGCGACCAGGCCCAGCACCAGTAACCCCCGGGGGCTGCCCCTCCCCCACACCAGGAAAACAACAACTTATATTTATACAGCAGTCCCAGCAATTCCCAGCAGCTCTGTATCAGGTGGGCGCTGGATGTGGAAGTCACTCACTGGCCTCCTGTGTGGGTCTGTTTGTTACATCTGTTTGAGCTGGATGGAGAGGGGGAGAAGCTGCTGAGTTTCTCCCCGAGTACCTCTGGGCCCAATGAGACCAACAATTTCCCATGTGGGCCTGTCGAGGGAGGTGGGTTCCATTCCCTGAAGGACAGTAGTGACCCAGATGTGTTTTTACGACAATCCGGCAGCTTTCATGGTCACTTTTTTCTAGTGCTGGCCCCACAAATGAACAGACTCATTAAGCTCAATTTCACAACCTGCCTTTGTGTTTTTGTGGGTTCTCTCTCACACTCCGTTTTCCTGTTTGAAATTCGCTTTACAGGATGTTAAAAGGGTAGGATTTGTAGACTGGAAGCTCAAACCAAACATTAGCTCAAGATCTGACAGTTACTCGCTACATCGGGACTGGAATATCATCAGCTTTTGACCATGGAAGCAGAAGGCACCGTTCACAGTGGGGAGAAACTGTACACGTGCTCTGTGTGTGGACAAGGCTTCAGTCGATCGTCCAAACTGTCGAGACACAAGTGCAGTCACACTCGGGAGAAACTGTGTAAATGTGGGGATTGTGGGAAACGATTCAACTACCCATCCCAGCTGGAAACACATCAGCGAGTTCACACTGGGGAGAGTCCGTTCACCTGGTCCGAGTGTGGGAAGGGATTCACTCAGTTATCCAACACGCTGACACACCAGCGAGTTCACACTGGGGAGAGACTGTTCACCTGTTCCAACTGTGGGAAGCGATTCACTCGGTCATCCGATCTGCTGCAACACCAGCGAGTTCACACTGGGGAGGTACCGTTCACCTGCTCCGACTGTGGGAAGGGATTCACTCAGTTATCCCACCTTCTGACACACCAGCGAGTTCACACTGGGGACAGACCTTGTAAATGTTCTGACTGTGAGAAGAGTTTTAAAAGCAAAGAGCAACTGATGAGACACCAGCGACTTCACACCGGGGAGAGGCCGTTCACCTGCTTCGACTGTGGGAAGGGTTTCACTCTCTCATACCACCTTCTGAGACACCATCGAGATCACACTGGGAAGAGGCAATTCACCTGCTCTGAGTGTGACAAGGGATTCTCTCTGTCAGGCAACCTGCTGAGACATCAGCGAGTTCACAAGTGACTGCTGGGGTTGGGTTCTGCTGTTATTCACATCCCGGACTGAATCGTGTTCATTCTGACAGTTGGGATTTATAACTCCTGTATCACTGATGTTAATAACTCCTGAAATCGACTGGAGTTTAACATTTGTAATATAGACACATAAATTAGTGTTGCTTTACACACATTGCTGTGGATTTTTGTCTATCTCACCTGAATGTTTAGCATCACCTGACTGGAGATGAGAAAGGACATTCTGTGGGGTGATCAGAACTTCAGCCTGGACACAGTCCTTCAGGGTCACACAGAGATCACCTCATTCTTCTGAACTCCAATGTGTGTCGGCCCAACCTACTCAACCATAAGTCAATCCACTCATCTCTGGAATCAACACTGGAATCTGCAGTAGACATGAGCAAGGACCTAAGGCTAATTAAATGATACATTTTTCATTACAGACAAGGTTACACTGGGAGAAATGTTCAGTTAGAACATAAGAAATAGGAGCTGGAGTAGGTCATTTGGCCCCTCGGGCTTGCTCCGCCATTCAATAAGATCATGGCTGATCTGATCATGGACTCAGTTCCACTTCCCTGCCCACTCCCCATAATCCTTTACTCACTAATCGCTCAAAGATCTGTCTATTTCTGCCTTAAATATATTCAAAGACCCAGCCTCCACAGCTCTCCTGGGCAGAGAATTCCACAGATTTACAACCCTCAGAGAAGAAATTCCTCGTCTCAGTTTTAATTGAGTGGCCGCTTATTCTAAGACTATGTCCCCTAGTTTTAGTTCACAGTTTAAGTGGAAATAACCTCTCTGCATCCACCTATCAAGCCCCCTCATTACCTTATGTTTCGATAAAATCATCTCTCATTCTTCTGAACTCCAATGTGTTTAGGCCCAACTTACTCAAGCTGTCTTCATAAGTCAATCCCCTCATCTCCGGAATCAACCTAGTGAACCTTCTCTGAACTGCCTCCAATGCAATAATATCCTTCGTTAAATACGAAGACCAAAATACGAAGTCCATTACAGGCAAAATGCCAAGCAAACCAGCAGCACACTGGCACCTTAACAGTGTGTCATCGGCCTACAGGCTTTACTTAAATAGATTTGCTGAGTGGATATAAACTTAAACCAGGTTTACAGGCGTGATGCCCTATTCACATATTGAAGGTAGAAGAGATGCTGTAGGGTACATGCTAAGTCCAGTAGCTGAAAGTGATTAAAAGACTGGGTTTTGTGTTTAGTGATCCCGGGCGTGTTACCAATACCAGTAAAATGGAAACCCATGGAATAACGGGGACAGTGGCAGCATGGATATGAAAGTGGTTAAGTGATACAGACAGAGTAGTGGTGAACATTGTTTTTCAGACTGGAGGAAGTGGTGTTCCCCAGAGGTCGTTAATGGGGCAACTGCTTTTTTTAATCTATATTAATGACCTAGACTTGGGTGTACAGGGCACAATTTCCAAATCTACAGATCACACAAAACTTGGAAGTACAGTGAACAGTCAGGAAGTAGTGATAGACTTCAGAAAGACATCGATAGGATGGTGGAAAAGGCAGACATGTGGCAGATGAAACTTAACGTAGAAAAGTTTAAAAGTGATACATTTTCGTCGGTAGAAAGAGGAGAGGTAATATTAACTAAAGTGTACAATTGTAAAGGGGTGCGTGAACAGAGAGACCCAGGAGTATAGGTGCACCAATCACTGAAGTTGGCAGCACAGGTTGAGAAAGTGGTTACAAAGACTTTCGGGACCCGAGGCTTCATGAATAGAGGTATAGAGTACAGAAGTGTGGATATTATGTTGAACCCACATAAAACTCTGTTTCGGCCTCAACTGGAGTATTGTGTGCAGTTCTGGATCATCATCATCATGGGCAGTCCCTCGGATCGAGGAAGACATGCTTCCACTCTAAAAATGAGTCCATAGGTGGCTGAACAGTCCAATACGAAGCCACAGTCCCTGTCACAGGTGGGACAGTTGTCGTTGAGGGAATGTGTGGGTCGGACAGGTTTGCCGCACGCTCTTTCTGATGCCTGCGCTTGCTTTCTGCATACTCTCGGCGATGACTCTCGAGGTGCTCTGCTCCTTACTGGATGCTCTTCCTCCACTTAGGGCGGTCTTTAGCCAGGGACTCCCAGGTGACAGTTGGGATGTTGCACTTTATCAGGGAGGCTTTGAGGGTGTCCTTGTAACGTTCCCTCTGCCACATCATTGGCTCGTTTGCTGTGAAGGAGTTCTGAGTAGAGTGCTTGCTTTGGGAGTCTCATGTCTGGCATGCGAAAAATGTGGCCTGCCCAGTGGAGCTGATCAAATGTGGTCCGTGCTTCAATGCTGGGGATTTTGGCGTGGCCGACGACGCCAACGTTGGTGCATCTGTCCTCCCAGGGAATTTGTAGGATCTTGCAGAGACATCATTGGTGTTATTTCTCCAGCAACTTGAGGTTTCTACTGTGCATAGTCCATGTCTCTGTGGGCGGGGATATTACAGCCCTGTCGACCATGAGCTTGCCGATAGATTTGAGGGCGTGGTCTTCAAATACTCTTTTCCTCAAGAGGCCGAAGACTGCACTGGAGGCTGTGTTGAATCTGGTCATCAATGTCTGGTCTTGTTGATAAGAGGTTCCCGAGGTATGGAAAATGGTCCACTTTGTCCAGGACCGCGCCATGGATTTTTATGACTGCGGGATGGGGGGTGGGTGGAGTGGGGAGTACTATGTGGCGAGGACAGGCTGGTGGAGGACCTCGGACTTACAGGTGTTTAGTGTAAAGCCCATGCATTGGTACGCCTCAGTAAATACGTCGACTATGACTTGGAGCTCAGCCTCTGTATGTTCGCAGACACAGGTATTGTCCTTGTACGGTAGCTCATCGACAGAGATTGGGGTGGTTTTGGACCTGGCCTGGAGACGACGAAGGTAGGATAGGTTCCCACTGGTTCTGTAGTTTAGTTCCACTCCAGCGGGGAGAGTGTTGACTGAGCAGGAGCAATTCTGGCTGCCGCATTTTAGTAAGTATACAAAGGCCTTTTGAGAGCTTGCAGAAATGATTCGCAAGAATCATTCCAGGGATGAGGGTCTTCCGTTACGTGGATAGTCTGGTGAAGTTGAGGTTGTTCTCAGAACAGAGAAGATTGAGAGGAGATTTGACAGAGGTGTTCAAAATCATGAGGGATCTGGACAGAGTAGCTAGAGTGGGATTAGTAGAAGCTCTTGCAGATAGCCGGCATGGGCTCGACGGGCCAAATGGCCTCCTTCCATGTTGTAACCAGTATCTGATGCTATGATGATGAAAAGTGTGTTGCCCAGGATGATCCATCTCCCGGGCATTGGGACCCAGTTGGGAACAGAGATTCTGAAGCTCCGCCCACTCTCTATTCCTGAACCAAAATGGCCGCGCATGCACACTGATCCCGCCCTGTGCAAGCTGGCCGTCCGTGACACAGTTCACTCGGGCCTATCACCACGGGTCCTGTGGGCTCGAATTCAGAGCCTGAGATTTATTCTGTGTCTAAGCCGTGCTGTACCTGCCCTGGGATTGTTTGATGAGATAGTGTAGAGGGAGCTTTACTCTGAATCTAATCAGTGCTGTACCTGCTCTGGTAGTGTTCGACAGGACAGTGTAGATGAAGCGTTTTAATACCTACGAAAAATGACGGACAGGTAAAGACCATCTGGTCCATCAAGCCTGTCCCACACAATTGCGATATATCACAGCGTATAGACTCCACTCCACCCGAGTCCATGTGATAAACTTGGAGAGGCAAAAAACAGATTTAAAAAAAAACCTAGGACAATTTGGGAAAATAAAATGCAGGACATTCCTCACTAACCCATCTAAGCGATGGAAACGAGTCCAGGAGATCACTCTTGCCATTAAACTCCCTGCAGTACCTACCTTTTGTAAGTATTAACCTCCGTCGCAGCCAGAAACAAATCCAGCTTTTACTTGAAGGAATTCAGTGAGCCTGCATCCACCACATGAGAGGGCAGCTTGTTCCAGAGGTCTACTGTTCTCTGGGAAAAGAACCACCTCATGATGTCTAACCTAGATCTAGCCTTATGCAACTGAAATTTGTCTCCCTGGTCCTGCCTAATCTAATTAATTGAAGTAAACGGTCAGCTGGAACACTCTCTTTCACTTTCATTATCTTATAAACCGCAATCATATCGCCCTAAGTCTACGCTGCTCTCAGGTAAAGAGTCCCAACTCTTTTAACCTATCTTGATAATTAAGAAGCTTTAAACTTGGAATTAGTCGAGTGACCCTTTCCAGAACCTCAATATCACCCACCATGTGAGGAGACCAAAACTGGAAACAGTATTCCAAGTGTGGCCTGACTAAGGTCTTGTATAAGGACAACACAGTACTCCTCGCCTTATACTCAATTGTCCTAAGGATACACCCAAACACCTTATTTGCTCTAACTATCGCTACACCGCATTGCTCGTGTAAATTTACGGAAGTATTCACTAGAATACCTAAATCTCTTTCTATCTCCATCATCTTTAATGCCTTACCCTGGAGGGTGTATGAATATTGAGCATTTGCCCTGCCCACATACATAAAACTGAACTTATCTAAGTTATACATCATTTTCCAGTCATGAGGCCAGTGTCCCAACACTTTAAGATCTGCCTGAATCAGACGGGCCCCTTCCACAGTTCGAGCACTCGCAGAGACCTTGGTAGAATTTCAAAATTGTGCCCCAACACCAAAATCCAGATCATTAATAAAAATAGTAAAAAAGCAAGAGTACCAGCACTGATCCCTGCAGGACACCATTGGTGACCGGTCTCCAAACAGATCCAAATCCATCTATAACTGCTCTTTACCTGCATCCTGCAGCCAGTTCTGTATCCAGCTCAATATATTATCAGTAACAGAGGCATCGATCTTATAGAGAAGCTTCTTGTGCTGCACCTTGTCAAAAGTGTTTGGAAATCTAAGTAGACAATGTCTAGTGGGCTTCCCTCATCCAATAACTTTGTAACTTCTTCAAAAAATACAATTAGAGTTGTGAGACATGAACTCTTTATGAAGCCATGTTGGCTTTCCCTAATATGTCCCTTCCTATCAAAGTAATCATATATTGCATCCCTTATGATTCTTTCCAGCATCTTACCTATTACTGATATTAAACTGATGGGCCTCTAGTTACCTAGATCTGCCTTGTCATGTTGTTTTAAAAATGTGGGCGACTCTGGCCTCCTTCCTATCTGCAAGAACCATCCAGAGTGCAGTGAGCTATTAAACAGACAGGACAGGGGCTCGCACAGCACGTGTCCCATCTCCCGGAGGACTCTCACATAGCACATGTCCCATCTCCCGGAGGACCCTCATACAGCACATGTCCCATCTCCCGGAGGACCCTCACTCAGCACATGTCCCATCTCCCGGAGGAGCCTCACACAGCACATGTCCCATCTCCCGGAGGACCCTCACACAGCACATGTCCCATCTTCCGGAGGGGCTCACACAGCACATGTCACATCTCCTGGAGGGGCTCACACAGCACATGTCCATCTCCCAGAGGGGCTCACACAGCACATGTCCCATCTCCCGGAGGGGCTCACACAGCACATGTCCCATCTCCCGGAGGGGCTCACACAGAACATGTCCATCTCCCAGAGGGGCTCACACAGCACATGTCCCATCTACCGGAGAACCTTCACACAGCACATGTCCCATCTCCCGGAGGGGCTCACACAGCACATGTCCCATCTCCCGGAGGACCCTCACACAGCACATTCCCATCTCCCGGAGGACCCATACACTGCACATCCCATCTACTGGAGGGTCTCACACAGCACATGTCCCATCTCCCGGAGGGGCTCACACAGCACATGTCCCATCTCCCGGAGGACCCTCACACAGCACATGTCCCATCTCCCGGTGGACCATCACACACCACATGTTCCATTTCCCGGAGTGGCTCACACAGCACATGTCCCATCTCCCGGCGGGGCTCACACAGCACATGTCCCATCTCCCGGAGGAGCTCACACTGCACATGTCCCATCTCCCGGATGACGCTCACACAGCACATGTCCCATCTCCTGGATGACCCGCACACAGCACATGTCCCATCTCCCGGAGGAGCTCACACAGCACATGTCCCATCTTCCGAGGTCCCTCACACAGCACATGTCCCATCTCCCGGAGTACCCTCACACAGCACATGTCCCATCTCCTGGATGACCCTCACACAGCACAATCCCATCTCCTGGATGACCCTCACACAGCTCATGTCCCATCTCCCGGAAGACCCTCACACAGCACATGTCCCATCTCCCGGAGGACCCTCCGGTGGCTGCTCTATATATTTTTAAGTTCTTATTTTTTTCTAACACAATATTCTGATCCATGTTAATATTACTGAGAAAAACTAGTATGATTGAAGTCTAATATTTGAGCATTATATTCAAGGGTGAAGACTGATGCAAGGTACTCACTAATATTCCCGCCGTACTCAGTGAGTACTTTGTAACCTGTCCTTGAACACCCTTCAATGGTCCAATACAGTCTTTAATAGTTCTCTGACGCTTTACATAAATAAAAAAGGCTCTTCCCATGACTGCCACAGTTGCCTACAATTCTTTTTTCAAAACATCCTTTTTGCTGATCGAATAGCAGCTTCCGTTTTCTTTAGTTCTTTGTATTCAACGCTATTTATTTGAGTGTTAAATTTCTTTAATTTATAGAGATATTTCTGTTTACATGTTATTTGTCTTTGTACAGAGCCAGTCAGCCACCTTGGCTTTTTCTTACCACATTTGCATCTTTAGATTTTGGCTACGTCAGTTTTCCACATTTTAAATCTGTAATACGTTCCATTTATATTCAACATCGTTCACATCACCACCGAGTAGCGTTGGCCAATTTACCTGTTGCAAGTCCTCTGCCATTTTGGAGAAGTTTGCCCTTCTGAAATGCGGTGCGAGTTGCAGGTTCTCAGTCACTTTGGTTCTCTCGACCAATTGGGACCATACAATGTGATCACTGTTGCCCAGATGTTCCCCCACATGGAGGCCTGATAGGAGGTCAGGCTCACGACTGAACACCACATCCAATATATAATTTTCCCAAGTTACTTCATGAACATGTTGAGTCAGGAAACATTCCTGTATATTTTCAATAAATAAGACCATAAGAAATAGGAGCAGGAGTAGGTCATAAGGCCCATCGATCCTGCTTCGCCGTTCAATAAGATCATGGATGATCCGATCATGGACTCAGCTCCACTTTCCTGCCCGCTCCCCATAACCCCTTATCCCCTTATCGTTTAAATACATTTAAGACAGAAATAGACAGTTTCCTAATGTCCCAACTTCCACAGCTCTCTGAGGCAACGAATTCCACAGATTCACAACTGTTTGAGAGCAACAATTTCTCATCATCTCAGTTCTAAATGGGTGGCCCCTTATTCTAAGATCAAGCCATCTAGTTATAGTCTCCCCCATCAGTGGAAACATCCTCTCTGCATTCACCTTGTCAAGCCCTGTCATAATCTTATATGTTTCTATAAGATCACCTCTCATTCATAGAAACATAGAAATACGGTGCAGGAGTAGGCCATTCGGCCCTTCGAGCCTGCACCACCATTCAATAAGATCATGGCTGATCACTCCATCAGTACCCTTTTCCTGCTTTCTCTCCATACCCCTTGATCCCTTTAACCGTAAGAGCCATATCTAACTCCCTCTTAAATATATCCAATGAACTGGCATCAACAACTCTCTGCGGCAGGGAATTCCACAGGTTAACAACTCACTGAGTGAAGAAGTTTCTCCTCAGCTCAGTCCTAAATGGCCTAGCCCTTATCCTAAGACTGTGTCCCCTGGTTCTGGACTTCCCCAACATTGGGAACATTCTATCCACATCTATCCTGTCCTGTCAATATCTTTTATGTTTCTTTGAGATCCCTTCTCATCTTTCAAAATTCCAATGTATAAAGGCCCAGGTGATCCAGTCTCTCCTCATAGGTCAGTCCTGCCATCCCGGCAATCAGTCTGGTGAATCTTCGCTGCACTCCCGCAATAGCAAGAACGTCCTTCCTCATATTTGGAGAGCAAAGCTGAACGCAATATTCCAGGTGAGGCCTCACCAAGAGCCTGTATAACTGCAGTAAGGTCTCCCTGCTCCGATACTCAAATCCCCTAGCTATGAAGGCCATCATATCATTTGCCTTCTTCATCGCCTGCTGAAGCTGCATGCCAACTTTCAATGTCTGATGAACCTTGACACCCAGGTCTCGTTGCACTCCACTTTTCCTAATCTGACACCGTTCAGATTATATTCTGCCTTCTTGTTTTTGGCCAGAAAATGGATAACCTCACATTTATCCACATTATACTGCATCTGCCATGCATTTGCCCACTCACCTAACCTGTCCAAATCAACCTGCAGTCTTTTAGAAACCCCCTCAGCGCTTACGCTGCCACACACTTGAGTGTCATCTGCAAACCTGAAGATATTACACTCAATTCATTAATCTAAATCGTTAATGTATATTGTAAGTAGCTGGGGTCCCAGCACTGAGCCCTGCGGCACTCCACTGGTCACTGCCTGCCATTTCGAAAAGGACCCCTTTATCCCGACTCTCTGCTTCCTGTCTGCCAACCAGTTCTCTATCCACGTCAGTATATTACCCCCAATACCAAGTGCTTTGATTTTGCACACCAATCTCTTGTGTGGGACCTTGTCAAAAGCCATTTTAAAGACCAAATATATGACTTCCACTGATTCTCCTTGCCAACTCTGCTCGTTAGATCCTCAAAAAATTGCAGAAGATTTGTCAAGCATGATTTCCCCTTCATTACTCCATGCTGACTTGGACTGATCCTGTCACTGCGTTCCAAATGCGCTGCTCTTTAATCTTTAATAATTGATTCATATATTTCGCCACCACTGATGTCAGACTAACCGGTCTATAATTAAACGCTTTACCTCTCCCTCCCTTTTTAAAAAGTTGTGTTACGTTAGCTACCCTCCCGTCCATAGGAACTGATCCCGAGTCGATAGACTGTTGAAAAATGATCTCCAATGCATCTACTAATTCTAGGGCCACTTCCTTAAATACTCTGGGATACAGACTATCAGGCCCCTGGGATTTATCGGACCTCAATCCCATCAATTTCCCGAACACAATGTCAAACCTAATATGGATATCGTTCAGTTCCTCCTTCTCACTGGGCACTCTGTCCCCTAGTAAATCCAGAAAGTTATTTGTGTCTTCCTTCGTGAAGACAGAACCGAGGTATTTGCTCAATTGGTCTGCCATTTCTTTGTTCCCCATTATTAATTCACCTGTATCCGACTGCAAGGGACCTACGTTTGCCTTCACTAATCTTTTTCCCTTCACATATCTATATCAGCTTTTGCAGTCAGTTTTTATATTCCCGGCAAGCTTCTTCTCGTACTAAATTTCCCCCCCGCCCTTAATTATACCCTTTGTCCTCCTCTGCTGAATTCTAAATTTATCCCAGTCCTCAGGTTTGCTGCTTTTCTGGCCAATTTATATGCCGCTTCCTTGGATTTATCATTATCCTTAATTTCCTTTGTTAGCCACGGTTGAGCCACCATCCCCGTTTTATTTTTACTCCAGACAGGGATGTACAATTCCTGAAGTTCATCCATGTGATCTATAAATGTTTGCCATTGCCGATGCATCGTCAACCTTTTAAGTATCATTTGCCAGTCTATTTGAGCCAATTCACGCATCAAACCATCGAAGTTACCTTTCCTTCAGTTCGGGACCTTAGTTTCTGAATTAAGTGTGTCACTCTCCATCAAAATAACGAATTCTACCATGTTATGGTCACTCTTCCCCAAGGGGCCTCGCACAACAAGATTGCTAATTAGTTCTTTCTCATTACATATCACCCAGTCTAGGATGGCCAGCTCCCTGGTTGGTTCCTCGACATATTGGTCTCGAAAACCATCCCTCATACACTCCAGGAAATCCTCCTCCACCGCATTGCTACCAGTTTGGTTAGCCCAATCAATATGTAGATTAAAGTCGCCCATGATAACTGCTGTACCTTTATTGCATGCATCCATAATTTCTTGTTTGATGCAGTCCCCAACCTCACTACTATTGTTTGGTTGTCTGTATACAACTCCCTCTCGCGTTTTCTGCCTTTTGGTATTCCGTAGCTCCACATCATCAAAGCAAATGTCCTTTCTTACTATTGCATAAATTTCCTCTTTATCTAACAATGCCGCCTGCCTCCTTTTCCTTTCTGTCTACACTTCCTAAATGTTGAATACCCCTGGATGTTGAGTTCCCTGCCTTGGTCACCCTGGAGCCATGTCTCCATGATGCCAATTACAACTTACCAGTTAATTGCTATCTGCGCAGTTAATTCGTCCATCTTATTCCGAATACTCCTCGCATTGAGGGACAGAGCCTTCAGGCTTGTCTTTCGAACACTCTTTGCCCCTTTAGAATTTTGCTGTAATGTGGCCCTTTTTGCCTTCCGTTTCTCTGCTCTCCACTTTTACTTTTCTTCTTTCTATCTATCTTTTGCTTCTGCCCCCATTCTACTTCTCTCTGTCTCCCTGCATAGGTTCCCATCCCCCTGCCATATTAGTTTAACTCCTCCCCAACAGCACGAGCAAACACTCCCCCGATGACATTTGTTCCAGCCCTGCCCAGGTGCAAACCGTCCAGTTTGTACTGGTCCCAGCTCCTGCAGAACCAGTTGCAATGTCCCAGGAATTTGAATCCCTCCCTTTTGTACCACTCCTCAAGCCACGTATTCATCTGAGCTATCCTGAGATTCCTACTCTGACGAACATGTGGCACTGGTAGCAATCCTGAGATTACTACTTTTTGAGGGAGCCTTACTATGTATGTAACCCATGTGGTAGGTGTCCTGAGATTGTTTAATGTTGCATTGTAGCGGGAGCTTCACTCAGCATGTAACCTCTGCTGTATGTGTTTGGGAATGTTTGATAGAACAGTATAAAGGGAGCTTTACTCTGTACCTAACCCGTGCTGTACCTGTCCTGGGAGTGTTTGATGGGACAGTGTAGAGGGAGCTTTACTCTGTATCTAAACCTTGCTGTCCCTGTCCTGGGAATTGGACAGTGTAGAGGGAGCTTGACTCTGTAACAAACCCGTGCTGTATTTGCCCCTGAGTGTGTTTAGTGGGACAGTGCAGAAGTAGCTTTCCTCTATATCCAACGTGTGATGTACCTGTCTGAGCTTTTGATGGGGCAGTATAGAAGGAGCTTTACTCTGTATCAAACCAAGGCTGCAACTATCCTGGGGTTGTTCGGTTTGACAGCATTGAGTGAGTTTTACCCGATATCTAACCCGTGTTGTACCTGCCCTGGAGTGTTTGATGGGACAGTGTAGAGAGAGCTTTACTCTGTATCTAACAATTGCTGTACTTGCCCTGGGAGTTTTTGATGGGACAGTGTAGAGGGAGCTTTAGTCTCTCCCTAACCCATGCTGCTCCTGTCCTGGGAATGTTTGATGGGACAGTTTCGAGGGAGCTTTACTCTGTATCTAACCCCCTGTACCTGCCCTGGGAGTGTTTGATGGGACATTGTGGAGGGAGCTTTAATCTGCATCTAACCCCTTGCTGCACCTGTACTGGGAGTATTTGATGGGACAGTGTAGAGGGAGCTTTACTCTGTATCTAACCCCCTGTACCTGCCATGGGAGTGTTTGATGGGACAGTGTAGAGGGAGCTTTACTCTGTATCTAACCCCGTGCTGTTCCTGTCCTAGTAATGTTTGATGGGAAAGTGTCGAGGGAACTTTACTCTGTTTCTAACCCATGCTGTCCCTGCCCTGGGAGTGTTTGATTGGACAGTGTCGAGGAGCTTTACTCTGTATACAACCCGTGTTGTACCGGCCGTGGGACTGTTGGATGGGACAGTTTAGACTGATCTTGACTGTATATCTAATCCTTGCTGTTCCTGTCCTGGGAATGTTTGACAGGACAATTTAGAGGGAGCTATACTCTGTATGTGAAGCATGTTGTACCTACCCTGGCAGTGATTGATGGGCAGTGCAGTGGAAGCTTTGCTCTGCATCTAACCCGTGCTGTATCTTCCCCGGGGGGTGATTGTTGGGATAATGCAGAGTGAACTATACTCTGTATTTAACTCATGTTGTACCTGTACTGAGAGGATTTGCTGGGACAGTGTAGAGGGAGCCTAACTATGTACGGAAACCTTGCGGTCGGTGCCCTAGGATTGTTTGATGGGCCAGCGTCGAGGGAGCTTTACTCTATATTTAACCAGTGCTATACTTGGTCTGGGAGTGATTCATCGTAAAGTGTACACAGAGCTCTGTACCAAACCCGAGCAGTTCCTGCCGTGTGAGTGTTTGATGGGATAGTGTAGATGGAGCTTTACTCTATATCTAACCCCTGCTGTACCTGCCCTGGAAGTTTTTGATGGGAAAGTGCAGAGGGAGCTTTATTCTGTATCTACCCATGTTGTACCTGTACTGGCAGTATTTGATGGGACAGTGCAGATAGAGCCTTACTATGTATGTAACCCATGCGTTAGGTGCCCTGGGTGTGTCGAATGGGAGAGTATAAAGGGAGCTTTAATCTGTATCTAACCCGTGCCGCATCTGCCTGGGAGTGTTTGATGGGACGGTGTTCAGGGAGCTTTACTCTGTATCTAACTCATGCTGTACCTGCTCATTGAGTGTTTGATGGGACAGTGTAGAGGGAGCTTTATTCCGCATTTAACCAATGTTGTACCTGTCCTCGGAATGTTTGATGGGACAGCGTAGAGGGTGCTTTACTGTGTATCGAACCCGTGCTGTTCCTGTGCTGAGAGTATCTAATGGGATACTGTCGACAGAGCTTTAATCTGTATATGACCCGTGCTGTACCTGCCCCGAGAGTGTGCGATGGAACAGTGCAGAGGGAGCTTTAATCTGTATCTAACCCGTGCTGTACCTGCCCTGGAAGTGTTTGATGGGACTGTGTAGAGGGAGCTTTACTCTGTATCTAACTCATGCTGTACCTGCTCTGCGAGTGTTTGATGGGACAGTATAGAGCAAGCTTTATTCTGTATGGAACCTGTGCTGTACATGCCTGGGGGTGTTTGATGGGACAGTGTAGAGGGAACTTTACTCTGTATCGACTCCTTGGTGTACCTGTACCGGGAATTGGACTATGTAGAGGGAGCTTTACTCTGTATCTAACCCCGTGCTTTATTTGCTCCTGGGATTGATTGATGGGAAAGTGGAGAGGGAGCTTTGCTCTGTATCTAACCCAGGCTGCAACTACACTGAGGTTGTTTGGTTTGACAGCATTGAGTGAGCTTTCCCCTATATCTAACCCGTGCTGTACCTGCCCTGGGAGGTTTTAATGGGACTGTGTAGAGGGAGCTTTACTCTGTATCTAACATGTGCTGTACGTGTTCTGGGAATGTTTGATGGTACAGTGTAGAGGTATTTTTACTCCATATATAACCCGTGCTGTAACTGCTCTGGATGTGTTTCATGGGACAGTGTAGAGGGAGATTTACTCCATATATAACCCGTGCTGTACCTGCTCCGGGAGTGTTTGATGGCACAGTGTAGAGGGAGTTTTCCTCCATATATAACCCGTGCTGTAACTGCTCTGGGAGTGTTTGATTGAACAGTGTAGAGGGAGCTAGACTTGGTATATAACCCGTGCTGTAACTGCTCTGGGAGTGTTTGATGAGACAGTGTAGAGGGAGTTTTACTGGGTATTTAACCCGTGCTGTACATGCTCTTGGAGTGTTTGATGAGACAGTGTAGAGGGAGTTTTACTCCATAAATAACCCGTGCTGTACCTGCTCTGGGAATGTTTCATGAGACAGTGTAGAGGGAGTTTTACTCCGTATATAACCCGTGCTGTACCTTCTCTGGGAATGTTTGATGGGACAGTGCAGCGGGAGTTTTACTCCATATATAAACTGTGATGTACCTGCTCTGGAAGTGCTGAAGTGAACCTAGCTGTGTCCATTCTCATTCTTGTTGAAGATGTTGGATTTTCTCCCCTCTTTGGACCTTCAGCCATGGCGGTGACAGGCGTTCCCAGGTTCTGATGCTCTATAATAAATATATTAATCGGAGGGTTAGAGGGAAATATTAAAATGGGAAGGAGGACATTGCCTTGTTAAACATGATATCCAGTCACTCCTCCCTCACCAGTACAACAGCGGTTAGCTCTGGGATCGAGCATTTCCCGAGTGTTACGATCAACTCTCCACAACAGGTGTGACACAGACAGCTGCCCAGTGAAATCCAGTGAGTCGCACTGATCTCCACAACCCAGTTCCAGACGGGCTCCCGTCGGCCGAGACTCCGCACTGGGAGCGCCCATTGGTGAGATTTACTCACACTGAAGGCCCAAACCATTATTCCCGAGGTAGGGAATATTCAGCAGGGAAATGTGGAGCCGGTGATCATTGATGGATTAAATGATCCTTCACTCAGTTTTACATAGTCTGGCATAAGAACATAAGAAATAGGAGGAGTAGTCCATCTGGCTCATCAAACCTGCTCCGACATTTAATGGCGGTATTGTATTATTTTTATTCACAGATGTGTGTTTAATATTTTTGAGTTGGGATATTAATTTATGGCATTTTATGAATATTATATCTATCCACATACACGACATATAGCTGGGTGAAATTGCTCTGGTCTCTATGGTCAGTGATATTGTCCATGTGATCTGGGAGATGTGACCTGGTTGCTGCTTCTATTTGAATATATTGACCATATCTCATGGTGTCACCACCTGACTAATGAACTCTATTGCGCAGGCCACATTGTTCACATGCCTGACACAAGACTCCCTTAGCAAGCGCTCGACTCGGAACTCCTTCACGGCAAACGAGCCGAAGGTGGACGGAGGAAACGTTTCAAGGACACCCTCAAAGCGTCCTTGATGAAGTGCAACATCACCACCGACACCTGGGAGTCCCTTGCCAAAGACCGCCCGAATTGAAGGAAGTGCATCAGGGAGGGCGTTGAGCACCTCGTGTCTCGTTGCTAAAAGCATGCAGAAATCAAGCTCAGGTAGCGGAAGGAGCATGCGGCAACCCAGCGCCACACACCGCTTCCCTCAACCACTCTCTCTCCCACCTGTGACAGAGACTGTGGTTCTCATATTGGACTTACTGTTCGAGTGGAAGCAAGTTTTCCTCGAGTCTGATGGACTGCCTGCGATGATGATGAATGAGCACTTTAGGAGGTGAGGACATTTCCCACTGTCCCACTGATAACATAATGTAGAATGAATTGTGTACCTTCACAGTCAGGGGATACATAAGATTGATTTGTTTCATTATCTTTAGGTGTCTTACAATCTCAAGATACCATAAATATATAATTGGTAGAGTTCGCTGCTGTTTTACAATCACAATTCTCCACTTGTGCTTGTGCAGACACACGCTCATGCACGTTAACTGTCAACGTCCTTTCCACACTGTGGAAATGCAAGCGATTCAGTCTCAGATCAGGAATTTCTCCAAACAGTTCTTGAAGTTATTCTCTGGCATTAATTTGTGAGGAGTTAGGAAATGAACAACATGGTTTTGGAAGAGTGCAAGTTTACGGGGGGGGGGGGTGTAAGAAGGGACACCGGCCAGGAGAATGATGGAATATTCAAGTCTAGAGGTAGAAAAGGCAGAGATAAGGTTTTCAGCAATAGATGGTTCACCTGCTGTTGTTCCTCAGTCTGCAACCACTGTTCACTTGCAGCTGTAGACCGTTCTCTATCACTCCATCATTTACCCGAGTTCTAATTATGCGAGACAGAGAATTAAATAAATATTGATAAAGTGACGTGGATTGGGACTCCCTCTGACCTTTCTCCCCAGTCCCCCAGGACCAGTACGTAACTGAGTCAATGGGACTCTCTCTGACCTTTCTCCCCAGACCCACAGCACCAGTGTGTATCTGAGTCAATGGGACACTCTCTGACCTTTCTCCCCAGTCTATCCCCAGGACCAGTGTTCATCTGAGTCAATGGGAATCTCTCTGACCTTTCTCCCCAGAACCCCAGGACCAGTGTGTACCTAGTCAATGGGACACTCTCTGACTTTTCTCCCCAGACCCCCAGGACCAGTGTGTATCTGAGTCAATGGGACTCTCTCTGACCTTTCTCCCCAGACTCCCAGGACCAGTGTGTATCTGAGTCAATGGGACTCTCTCTGACCTTTCTCCCCAGACCCCCAGGACCAGTGTGTATCTGAGTCAATGGGACTCTCTCTCACCTTTCTCCCCAGACCCCCAGGACCAGTGTGTATCTGAGTCAATGGGACTCTCTCTGATCTTTCTCCCCAGACCTCCAGGACCAGTGTGTATCTGAGTCAATGGGACTCTCTGATCTTTCTCCCCAGTCTATCCCCAGGACCAATGAGTATCTGAGTCAATGGGACTCTCTCTGATCTTTCTCCCCAGACTCCCAGGACAAGTGTGTATCTGAGTCAATGGGGCTCTCTCTGACCTTTCTCCCCAGTCCCCCTGGACCAGTATGTATCTGAGTCAATGGGACTCTCTCTGATCTTTCTCCCCAGTCCATCCCCAGGACCAGGTTGTATCTGAATCAATGGGACTCTCGCTTAGCTTTAGCCCCTATCGATATATGGAAGGTCTTTGAATCAATAGTTTTCTCTTTTTGGTGCTCGCACAATCCTGGGCTGGTTCACCTGGTGTTGTTCCTCAGTCTACAATCCCTGTTAATTCCAGCTGTGGACCTTTCTCAAGCACTCCTACATTCACTGGGACATCTAATCAAGACAGAAAATGAGAACAATATTATCGATGTGAAAGAGAGTGCGATGTTAACCTACTTTGTAATTATTGGTCGAAACAAACATTGAAGTAAAAATAATTCCATATTCTGCGGTTAGAGACTCCTCATATACCGGCCATGCATTTACCAGGAGTAGGTTACATATTAAAGATACAAACCCCACCCCTGCCCCTTCTCTCCATATCCCTTGATCCATTTCGCCCAAAGGGCCACATCTAACTCCCTTTTGAATATATCCAATGAACTGGCCTCAACAACTTTCTGTGGCAGAGAATTCCTCAGGTTCACAATTCTCTGAGTGAAGAAGTTTCTCTTCATCTCGGTCCTAATTGGCTTACCCCTTATCCTAAGACTATGTCCCCTTGTTCTGGACTTCCCCAACATCGGGAACATTCTTCCTGCATCTAACCTGTCCAGTCCTGTCAGAATTGTATATGTTTCTATGAGATCGCCTCTCATTCTACTAAATTCCAGTGAGTATAAGCCTCGCCGATCCAGTCTTTCCTCACATGTCAAACCTGCCATTCCCGGACTCAGTCTGGTGAACCTTCGTTGCACTCCCTCATAGCAAGAATGTCTTTCCTCAGATAAGGGAATAAAACTGCACACAATACTCCAGGTGTGGTCTCAACAAGGCCCTGTACAATAGCAGTGAGACCTTCCTGCTCCTATAATCAAATCCTCTCGCTATGGCCAGCATGCTTTCTCTGCTATCTACAATCACTGCCCATTCATTTATATTCCTGACTAAAGCCCATCCAGGACACACCCGCCCAGCCTCCACCTGTCTGACTTTCCCTCGTGTTTTGCTTTCTCTCAGTTACACCTCAGACAGAGAGAGAGCTGACAGACAATATATTCAGCTCAGACAACTCAGCAAATTCCCAGGAGCGTTGGCCAGCTTTAATGACACTGATTAACAAGGGGCTTTCTCCCTCCCACTGTCTGGGGCTCTCACTGTGTCCGGAGAGACAACAATGAAGATCCAACTCGGTCTCAATTCGTGTCTGAGAGAGGGACCGCCCACCGTGTGTGAGGTCACAGCCCCGCCCACACAACGCGCGGTACATGGCCCCGCCCACCGTGTGTGAGGTCAGGGACCCGCCCACACAGACCCTGATCCCAGCAACGGAAATGCTGCAATGTCAGAGAATAAAGAGAGAAGGTGCTGGGAACAGTCAGCCTGAGATCTCAGGCAGTGTGTGTCGGCTAGAGAGAGAGAGAATGGAGGTAAGTGATGATCATTGTCATTGGCCTGACATTCAGTTCCACGGGGCTTTACCTGCTGATGGGGGCAGTGCAGCTGAAAGATTGAGTGACAATATACAGCACTGTTTCCTGACACAACATGTTAGTGCAGTAACTGGGGAAAACCAGAGATTTGATTTGGTGTTTAGTAGTGAGCCTGACCTCGGATCAGGCCTCCGTGTGGGGAACATCTGGGTAACACTGATCACATTATACCTTCCCGATTGGCCGGGAGAACCAAAGGGACTGAAACCTGCGACACGGACCGCATTTCAGGGCAAACTTCTCCAAACTGGCAGAGGATTGGAACAGGTAAATTGGTCAACCCTCCTCGGTGGTGGTGTGACCGATGTTGGATGAAAATGGAAAGGTTCTAAGAACAAGTTTAAAAATGTGGTAAACAAACGTAGTCAAAATCAAAAGATAGAAATGTGGTAGGAAAAAGCCAAAGTGGGCGACTGGCTCTGCACAAAGATGTAAACAGAAAAGTTTCCATAAATTAAATAAATTTAACACTTAAATAAATAGGGTGAATACAAGGAACAATGAAAGAAAACGAAGGCTGCTATTTGATCAGAAAAATGTCTCTGGGAATAAAAGGATTGGAGACAACTGGCCATCATGGGCAGAGCTTTTTCAGTTACGTGCAGAGTCCGAGAACTATCAATGTCTCTATTGGGCCACTGAAGGGCGTTCAAGGACAGGTTGCACAGGACTCAATGAGTATGGCGGAAATATTAGTGAGTACTTTGCATCAGTCTTCACCCTTTAACATCATGCTCAAATATTAGAATTTACTAATAATACTAGCTTAATCAGTCATAAAAACATCAATAAACATATTGTTTTAGAAAACATTCAGAACTTAAAAAGAGATAGAGCAGCTGGGCAGGAGGATATCCACCTGCTAGTCGCCCGGGAGATGGGACATGTGCTGTTTGAGGTTCCTCCGGGAGATGGGATATGTGGTGTGTGAGGGTCCGCCGGGAGATGGGACATGTGCTGTGTGAGTGTCCTCTGTAAGATGGCACATGTGCTGTGTGAGAGTCCTCCGGGAGATGGGACATGTGCTGTGTGAGGGTCCTCCGGGAGATGGGATATGTGGTGTGTGAGGGTCCGCCGGGAGATGGGACATGTGCTGTGTGAGTGTCCTCTGTAAGATAGGACATGTGCTGTGTGAGAGTCCTCCGGGAGATGGGACATGTGCTGTGTGAGGGTCCTCCGTGAGATGGGACATGTGCTGTATGAGAGTCCTCCGGGAGATGGGACATGTGCTGTTTGAGGGTCCTCCGGGTGATGGGACATGTGGTGTGTGAGGGTCCTCCGGGAGATGGGACATGTGCTGTTTGAGGGTCCTCCGGGATATTGGACATGTGGTGTGTGCGGGTCCTCCGGGAGATGGGAGATGTGCTGTGTGAGGGACCTCTGTGAGATGGGACATGTGGTGTGTGAGGGTCCTCCGGGAGATGGGACATATGCTGTGTGAGCCCCTGCGGGAGATGGGACATGTGCTGTGTGAGCCACTCCGGGAGATGGGACATGTGCTGTGTAAGGGTCCTCCGGGAGATGGGAAATGTGCTAAGTGAGGGTCCTCCGGGAGATGGGACACGTGCTGTGTGAGCCCTTCCGGGAGATGGGACATGTGCTGTATAAGGGTCCTCCGGGAGATGGGAAATGTGCTGTGTGAGGGTCCTCCGGGAAATGGGACATGTGCTGTGTGAGCCCCTCCGGGAGATGGGACATGTGCTGTGTGAGCCCCTCCGGGACATGGGACATGTGCTGTGTGAGCCACTCCGGGAGATGGGACATGTGCTGTGTGAGCCCCTCTGGGAGATGGGTCATGTGCTGTGTGAGGGTGCTCCGGGAGATGGGACATGTGACGTGTGAGGGTCCTCCGGGAGATGGGTCATGTGCTGTGTGAGGGTACTCCGGGAGATGGGACATGTGCTGTGTGAGGGTCCTCCAGGAGATGGGACATGTGCTGTGTGAGGGTCCTCCAGGAGATGGGACATGTGCTGTGTGAGCGTCAGCCGGGAGATGGGACATGTGCTGTGTGAGGGTCCTCCGGGAGATGGGACATGTGCTGTGTGAGCGTCCTCCGGGAGATGGGACATGTGCTGTGTGAGGATCCTCTGGGAGATGGGACATGTGCTGTGTGGGGTCCTCCGGGAGTTGGGACATGTGCTGTTTGACGGTCCTCCGGGAGATAGGACATGTGCTGTGTGGGGTCCTCCGGTAGATGGGACATGTGCTGTGTGACGTTCCTCCGGGAGATGGGACATGTGCTGTGTGAGCCCCTTCAGGAGATGGGACATGTGCTGTGTGACGGTCCTTTGGGAGATGGGACATGTGCTGTGTGAAGGTCCTCCGGGAGATTGGACATGTGCTGTGTGAGCGTCCTCCGGGAGATGGGACATGTGCTGTGTGACGGTATCTGGGAGATGGGACATGTGCTGTGTGACGGTCCTCTGAGAGATGGGACATATGCTGTGTGAGGGTCCTCTGGGCGATGGGACTTGTGTTGTGCGAGCCCCTGGCATGTAGGTTTAATAGCTCACTCTGAAATAGTTCCTACAGATTGGAAGGAGGCTAATGAAGTCCCCATTTTAATAAAAATGTGACAAGGCAGACACGCGTATCTGGAGGCCCATCGGTTTAACATCAGTAATAGGTAAGATGATTGAAAGATGCATAGAGGATGCAATATATGAATACTTGGTACGGGAGGGGCATAATCGGAACTCCAGAACCCATAATAAGGAGTTCATGTCTCACAACTCTAATTGTATTTTTTGAAGAAGTTACAAAGTTAGTGGATGAGGGAAGCCCAGTAGACATTATCTGCTTCGATTTCCAAAAACCTTTTGACAAGGTACATCACAAGAGGCTTCTCTATAAATCGGAGCCTCTGGTATTAGTGAAATATATTGAGCTGGATACAGAACTGGCTGCAGGATGCAGGTAAAGAGCAGTTATAGATGGATTTGGATCTGTTTGGTACCGGTCACCAGTGGTGTCCTGCAGGGATCAGTGTTGGGACTATTTTATTGTACTATTTTTATAAATGATCTGGATTTTGGTGTCGGGGCACAATTTGGAAATGATACCAAGATCTGTGCGAGTGCTTGAACTGTAGAAGAGGCTCGTCTGATTCAGGTCGATCTTAATGTGTTGGGACACTGGCCTCATGACTGGAAAATGATGTATAACTTAGATAAGTTCAGTGTTATGTATGTGGGCAGGGCAAATGCTCAACATTCATACACCCTCCAGGGAAAGGCAGTAAAGATGGTGGAGATAGAAAGAGATTTGAGCATTCGAGTGAATACATCCTTAAAGGTACACGAGGAATGCGGTGCAGCGACAGTTAGAGCAAATAGGGTGTTGGGGTGTATCCATAGAACAATTGAGTATAAGACGAGGACTACTGTTTTGTCTGAGTACAAGACCTTAGTCAGGCCACACTTGGAATACTGTGTCCAGTTTTGGTCTCCTCACATGGTGGGTGATATTGTGGTTGTGGAAAGTGTCACTCGACTAATTCCAAGTCTAAAGCATCTTCGTTACCAAGGTAGGTTTAAAGAGTTGGGACTCTTTACCTGAGAGCAGTGTAGACTTGGGGCGATATGATTGCGGTTTATAAGATAATGAAGGTGAAAGAGAGTGTTCCAGCTGAACTTTTATTTCAATTAAGTAGGTTAGGCAGGACCAGGGGGCACACATTTCAGTTGTAAAAGGCTAGATCTAGGTTAGACATCAGGAGGTGGTTCTTTTCCCAGAGAACAGTAGACCTCTGGAACAAGCTGTCCTCTCATGTGGTGGATGCAATCTCACTGAATTCCTTCAAATAAAAGCTGGATTTTTGTCTGGCTGCCGCAGAGATTAACACTTACAGAAGGTAATTTAATGGCCAGACAGATCTCCTGGACTAGCTTCCATCGCTTACATGGGTTGGAGCTAAATTTCCCAGATTTAATTTTCCCAAATTGTCCTAGTTTTTTTTTGAAATCTGTATTTATGCCTCTCCCAGGAGATCACATGGATTCGGGTGGAGTGGAGTGTATACGCTGTGATATATCGCAATTGTTTGGGACAGGCTTGATGGATCAGATGGTCTTGATCAGTCCGTCGTTTTTCTTATGTATTAAAACGTTTCCTCTTCACTGTCCGCCGAACAATCGCAGGGCAGCTACAGCACTGATTAGATACGGAATAAATCTCATGCCCCGAATTCGAGCCCACAGGCCCCGTGGTGACAGGCCCGGGGGAGCGGGGTCTCTGGCCGCCATCTTGCACAGTGCGGGATCAGGGTGCATGCGCAGCCATCTTGGTTCAGGAACAGAGAGTGGGCAGTGCTTCGGGGTCTCTGTTCCCAACTGGGTCCCAGTGCCTGGGAGATGGAGCATCCGGGGCAACACATTTTTCATCATCATAGAATCAGAGACTGGTTACAACATGGAAGGAGGCCATTTGGCACGTCGAGCCCATGCCGGCTATCTGCTAGAGATTCTACTAATCCCACTCTATCTACTCTGACCAGACCCCTCATGATTTTGAACACCTCTGTCAAATCTCCTCTCAATCTTCTCTGTTCTGAGAACACCCAACTTCTCCAGATTTTTCCACGTAACTGAAATCCCTCATCCCTGGAATCATTCTCGTAAAACTTTTCTGCACGCTCTCAAAAGGCCTTCGTATACTTACTGAAATGTGGTAGCCAGAATTGCTCCAGTTCAGTAAACAAGCTCCCCGCTGGAGAGGAATTAAACTATAGAACCACTGGGAAACTGTTCAACCTTCGTCGTCTCCAGGCTAGGTCCAAGTCCACCCCAATCTCTGTCGTGTGCTACCACACTCGGACAATAGCTGTGTCTGTGAACATATCGAGGCAGAACTTCAAGTCATACTCGACGTATTTACTGAGGCGTACCAAAGCATGGGCCTTACACTTAACATCCGTAAGACAAAGGTCCTCCAACCGCCTGTCCTCGCTGCACAGCACTCCCTCCACCCAACCCCCGCCTCGCAGTCATCAAAATCCATGGCGCGGCCCTCGACAATGTGGACCATTTCCCAAACCTCCGAAACCTCTTATCAACAAGAGCAGACATTGACGACAAGATTCAACACCGCCTCCAGTGCAGCCTTCGGCCTCTTGAGGAAAGGAGTGGTTGAAGAGCATGCCCTCAAATCTACCACTAAGCTTATGGTTTTTAGGGCTGTAGTAATACCAACCCTCCTGTGTGGCTCAGATACATGGATCATGTACAGTAGACACCTCAAGTTGCAGGAGAAATACCACCAATGATGTCTCCGCAAGATC
Organism: Pristiophorus japonicus; assembly: GCF_044704955.1. Lineage (NCBI taxonomy): Eukaryota > Metazoa > Chordata > Chondrichthyes > Pristiophoridae > Pristiophorus > Pristiophorus japonicus. Next base: position 429,049 of record NW_027252582.1, on the reverse strand, counting down.
CTACAAATTACCTGGGAGGACAGACACACCAACATTAGCATCGTTGGCCAGGCCAACATCCCCAGCATTGAAGCACTGACATCATTTGATCAGCTCCGCTGGGCAGGCCACATTGTTCGCAGGCCAGACAGGAGACTCCCAAAGCAAGCACTCTGCTCAGAACTCCTTCAGAGCAAATGAGCCAAAGTTGTGGCAGAGGAAACGTTACAAGGACACCCTCAAAGCCTCCCTGATAAAGTGCAACATCCCCACCTGTGAGCCCCTGACCAAAGACCGCCCTAAGTGGAGGAAGAGCATCTGGGAGGGCGCTGAGCACCTCGAGTTTTATCATCGAGAGCATGCAGAAATCGACCGCAGGCATCAGAAAGAGCGTGCGGCATACCTGTCCCACCCACCCCTTCCCTCAACGACTATCTGTCCCACCTGTGACAGGGACTGTGGCTCTCGTATTGGACTGTTCGGCCACCTAAGGACTCATTTTTAGAGTGGAAGCATGTCTTCCTCGATCCGAGGGACTGCCTATGATGATGATAACACAGAACTGCACACAATACTCCAGTTGAGACCGAACCAGAGTTTTACGTGGGTTCAACATAATATCCTCACTTCTGTACTCAATACCTCTATTCATGAAGCCGAGGATCCCGTCAGTCTTTGTAAGCACTTTCTCAACCTGTGCTGCCACCTTCAATGATTGGTGCACACATACTCCTGGGTCTCTCTGTTCACACACCCCTTTAAATTGTACCCTTTACTTTATATTTCCTCTCCTCTTTCTTCCTCCCAAAATGTATCACTTTTAAACTTTTATATGTTAAGTTTCATCTGCCACATGTCTGCCCATTCCACCAGTCTGTCTGACTTTCTGAAGTCTATCACTACATCCTCACTGTTCTCTGTACTTCCAAGTTTTGTGTGAGCTGTAGATTTGGAAATTGTGCCCTGTACACCCAAGTCTAGGTCATTAATATAGATTTAAAAAAGCAGTGGCCCCAATACCGACCTCTGGGGAACACCACTTTCTGCAGTCTGAAAAACAACCGTTCACCACTACTCTGTGTGTATCACTTAGCCACTTTCATATCATGCTGCCACTGTCCCTGTTATTCCATGGGCTTCGATTTTGCTGGTATTGGTAACACGCCTGGGATCACTAAACACAAAACCCAGTGTGTTAATCACTTTCAGCTACTGGACTTAGCATGTGTCCCACACCATCTCTTCTACCTTCAATTTGTGAATAGAGCATCACATCTGTAAACCTGGTTTAATTTATATCCACTCAGCAAATCTATTTAAGTAAAGCCTGCTGGCCATTGAGACACTGTTAAGGTGCCAGTGCGTTGCTGGTTTGCTTGGCATGTTGCCTGTAATGGACTCCGTATTTTGGTCTCCGTATTTAAGGAACGATATACTTGCATTGGAGGCAGTTCAGAGAAGGTTCACTCGGTTGATTCCGGAGATAAGGGGATTGACTTATGAAGAAAGCTTGAGTAAGTTGGGCCTAAACAGATTGGAGTTCAGAAGAATGAGAGATGATTTTATCGAAACATAAGGTAATGAGGAGACTTGACAAGGTGGATGCAGAGAGGACAGTTCCACTTATTCGGGACACTAAAAATAGGGGACATAGTCTTAGAATAAGGGGCCACCCAATAAAACTGAGATGAGGAATTTCTTCTCTGAGGGTTGTAAATCTCTAGAATTCTCTGCCCAGGAGAGCTGTGGAGGCTGGGTCTTTGAATATATTTAAGGTGGAAATAAAGATTTTTGAGCGATAAGAGAGTAAAGGGTTATGGAGAGCGTGTAGGGAAGTGGAACTGAGTCCATGATCAGATCAGCCATGAACTTATTGAATGACGGAGCAGGCCTGTGTGTTAAAATGGCCTAATCCAGCTCCTATTTCTTATGTTCTCATGTTGCAACTGAACATTTCCCCCAGTGTAACCTTGTCTCTAATGAAATATCTTTCTTTTAATAAGCCTCAGGTCCTTCCTCATGTCTGCTGCAGATTCCAGAGTTGATTCCGGAGATGAGGGGATTGACTTATGAAGATAGGTTGATTACGTTGGGCCTATACACATTGGAGGTAATCTCTGTGTGGCTCTGAAGGACTGTGTCCAGGCTGAAGTTCTGTTCCCCCTGTAAAATCTTCCCCACAGTTTGTCCTTTCTCAGCTCCAGCCAGGTGATGCTAAACCCTCAGGTGGGAAAGACAAAAATCAACAGCAATGTGTTGAAAGCAACACTTATTTATGTGTCTGTGTCCCAAATATTAAACTCCCGTCGATTTCAGGAGTTATTACCATCAGCGTTACAGGAGTTATAAATCCCAACTGTCAGAATGAACACGATGCAGTCCAGAATGCGATTAACAGCAGAATCCAACCCCTGCGGTCACTTGTGAACTTGTTGGTGTCTCAGCTGGTTGCCTGACAGAGAGAATCCCTTCCCACACTCAGAGCAGGTGAATGGCCTCTCCCCAGTTTGAAGTTGCTGGTGTATCAGCAGGTGGGATGATGTACTGAATCTCTTCCCACACTCAGAGCAGGTGAACGGTCTCTCCCCTGTGTGAACTCGCTGGTGTGTCAGTAGTTCGGATGACTGAATGAATCCCTTCCCACAGTTGGAGCAGGTGAACGGCCTCTCCCCAGTGTGAACTCGCTGGTGTATCAGCAGGCTGGATGATGCAGTGAATCTCTTCCCAAAGTCGGAGCAGGTGAACGGCCTCTCCCCAGTGTGAACTCGCTGGTGTGTCAGCAGGTCGGATGATCGAATGAATCCCTTCCCGCAGTCGGAGCAGGTGAACGGCCTCTCCCCAGTGTGAACTCGCCGATGTGTTTCCAGCTGGGATGGGCAGTTGAAACGTTTCCCACAATCCCCACATTTACAAGGATTCTCCCCAGTGTGGCTGCACTTGTGTCTCTCCAGTTTGGATGATCGACTGAAGCGTTGTCCACACACAGAGCACGTGTACCGTTTCTCCGCACTGCGAACGGTGCCTTCTGCTTCCATGTTCAAAAGCTGATGATATTCCAGTTCCGATGTATCGAGTCACTGTCAGATCTTGAGGTGATGTTTGGTTTGAGCTTCCAGTATACAAATCTTCCCCTTTTAACACCCTGTAAAGTGAATTTCAAACAGGAAAAGTGAGTGTGAGAGAGAATCCACAAAAACACAAAGGCAGGTTGTGAAATTGAGCTTAATGAATCTGGTCATTTGTGGAGCAGGCATTAGAAAAAAGTGACCATGAAAGCTGCCGGATTGTCGTAATAACACATCTGGGTCAGTACTGTCCTTCAGGGAAGGGAACCCACCTCCCTCGACAGGCCCACATGGGAAATTGTTGGTTCCACTGGGCCCAGAATTACTGGGGGAGAAACCCAACAGCTTCCCCCCTTCTTAATCCAGCTCAAACTGTTATAACAAACAGACCCACACAGGAGGCCAGTGAGTGACTTCCACATCCAGCACCCACTCTGATACAGAGCGGCTGGGAATTGCTGGGCCTGCTGTATAAATGCAAATTGTTGTATTCCTGCTGTGGTCGAGGTGCTGCCCCCGGGGGTTGCTGGTGCCGGGCCCGGTGGCTCTGACTCAGGGCCCGAGAGCCGCACTTGGTGTTGCCCGGGGACTGAGAGTCATACTCGGTGTTGCCCGGGGACTAATAGCCACACTCGGATAAATAGGAGGCAGACAAAAAGCAGGAAACTATGGACCAGTTAACCTAACATTTGTGGTTGGGAAAATGTTGAAGATTTCATTCAGAATGAAGCATTTGCACGACATTTGGAAAAGCATAATTCGGTCAGACAGTAAGCATGGCATTTATGAAGGGGAAGTTAAGTTTGACAAATTTGCTGGAATTCTTTGAGCATTTAATGAACAGGGTGGATAAAGTGGTGTAGTGTATTTGGACATCCTGAAGGCATTTGATAAGATGCCACATAAAAGATAACTGCACAAGATAAAAGTTCACGGGATTGGGGGTAATATATTAGCATGGATAGAGGATTGGCTAACTAACAGACAACAGAGAGTTGGGATAAATGGTTCATTCTCTGGTTGGCAATCAGTAACTAGTGGGGTGCCGCAGGGATCAGTGCTGGGACCCCAACTATTTACAATCTATATTAACAACTTGGAAGAAGGGGCCGACTTTAACGTAGCCACGTTTGCTTGCAATACAAATGTTGGGAGGAAAAGCAATGTATGAGGAGGACACAATTAATCTGTAAAAAGACACAGATCGGCTAAGTGAGTGGGCAAAAATTTGGCAGACGGAGTATTATGTTGGAAAGTGTGAGGTCATGCTTTATGGCAGAAAAAAATCAAAGAGCAAGTTATTATTTAAATGGAGAAAGATTGTAAAGTGCTGCAGTACAACGGGACTTGGGAGTACTTGTGCATGAAGCTCAAAAGGTTAGTATGCAAGTACAGCAAGTGATCTGGAAGACCAATGCAATCTTGGCATTTATTGCAAAGGGGCTGGAGTATAAAAGCAGGGATGTCTTGCTACAGTTATACAAGTTATTGGTGAGGCCACACCTGGAATACTGCGTGCAGTTTTGGTTTCCATATTTATGAAAGAATAAACTTGCTTTGGAGGAAGTTGAGAGAAGGTTCACTCGGTTGATTCCAGAGATGAGGGGTTGACTTATGAGAAAACATTGAGGATGTTGGGCCTCTACTCATTGGAATTCAGAAGAATGAACGAGAGATGATTTATTGAAACGTATCAGATAATGAGGGGGTAGCAGAGAGGATGTTTTCACTGATAGGGGAGATTAGAACTAGCGGACATAATCTTAGAATAAGGGGCCCCCCATTTAAAACTGAAGTGAGGAGGAAATTCTTCTCTAAGAGGGTTGTAAATCTGTGGAATTCGCTGCCTCAGCGAGCTGTGGAAGCTGCGACATTGAATATATTTAAGACAGAGATAGACAGTGTCTTAACCGATAAGGGAATAAGGGGTTATGGGGAGCGGGAAGGGAAGTGCACCTGAGTCCATGATCCGATCAGCCATGATCGTCTTAACTGGTGGAGCAGGCTCGAGGGGCCATAAGGCCTACTCCTGCTCCTATTTCTTATGTCCTTATTTTCTTATATAGTCGGTGTCTGGTATGGGAGTGTGGATTTGACTCTGTATCTGTACATCTCTGGTATGTGGTTGAGGGTTTACTCTATGTTAGTTTCTGTTACAAGAGTGTGGATTTTATCCTCTAACTTTCAATTTCTGGTAATTGCCTGTGGATTTCATTCTGTATCAAAAAGGGCCACATTACAACATAATTCTAAAACGATAAAGAGTATTAAAAAAACCAGCCTGAAGGCTCTCACTCTCAAAGCGAGGAGCATTGTAATAAGGTGGAAGAATTAACTGCACATATAGCTATTAAAGGAAATGATGTAATTGGGATTACTGAGACATGGCTCCAGGTAACCAAGGCTGGGAACATAACATCCAGGGGTATTCAATATTCAGGAAGGATAGCCAGAAAGGAACAGGAGGTGGGGTAGTTTTAATGGTTAAAGAGGAGGTTAATGCAATCGTAAGGAAGGACATTGGCTGGGATAATGTGGAATCCATATGGGTAGAGCTGCGAAACATCAAAGGGCAGAAAACATTAGCTGGGGTTGTGCACAGACCAACAAACAGTAGTAGGGAGGTTGGGGATGGCATCAAATAGGAAATTAGGGACGCGTGCGAGAAGGGTACAGCAGCTGTCATGGGTGACTTTTACCTGCATATTGATTGGGCTAACCAAACTTGTAGCAATACTATGGAGGAGGATTTCCTGGAGTGTATAGGGAATGGTTTTCCAGACCAATGTGTTGAGGAACCAATGAAAGAGCAGGCCATCCTAGACTGGATCTTGAGTAACGAGAGAGGATTAGTGAGCAATCTGGTCGTGCATGGCCCCTTGGGGAAATGTGACCAAAATATGGTAGAATTCTTCACTAAGATGGAGAGCGACACAGTTAACTCTTAGACTAGGGTCCGGAACTTAAAGGAAACTTCGATGGTATGTGTTGTAGAGAGTAGAAATATATATACATAACTAGGCATTAGGCACCTGCTGGATATTTAAAACTCACATAAGCTTAAAATGGACACACACATAAAATGGCTGCCCAGGCATGATGGGAAATCAGGTAGTCAAGCTGTGAACTGTTGAACGTTCAATTACCAAGCAATAACCCTGTGAGGCCCACTATAGGAATGCCTGGGATGCGGGAAGACAGAGATAAGAAGGAAACCATCTCCTGTGAACAAGGTCATAAACCAATTAATTCCCCAGGCAGAAAGATAAGAGGGAAAACATCTCCTGTAAACAAGGTTATAAACCAATTATTTCTCCCAGATGAAAGAACTAGGGATAGAACCTATAAAGTCATCGATCAACGCAAGCTGACAATAACCGAACATATGGTTCCCGTGATAATAGGGCAATTCTATTGGGTTAAAAGAACCTATATGTAATCTATAATCGTTGTGATTGGCTTGTGTCCAGCCGTGATGGGCTGTGTAGCTGTAATAAACTGTCTTGTAACTGTTGTGAAACATATAAAGGTGCATGTAACCCTTTGTTCGGTGGAGAGAAACCTGGATACGGTCCTGAGTTTTTCCTCCCCGCTGAGCGTAATAAAGGCCGCCAGGCGTTGGAACCGACTCTGAGTGTTGAGTGATTCTTCTGAGAAAACACTAACGCTAACAGTATGAGACGTGATTTGGCTCAGATAAACTGGCGAATGATAATTAAAAGTTTGCCGGTGGATAGGCAATGGCTGACATTTGAAGATCACATGGATGAATTACAACTATTGTACATCCCTGTCTGGCGTAAAGATAAAACAGGAAAGGTGGCTCAACCGTGGCTAACAAGAGAAATTAGGGACAGTGTTAAATCCAAGGAAGAGGCATAGAAATTGGCCTGAAAAAGCAACAAACCTGAGGACTGGGAGAAATTTAGAATTCAGCAGAGGAGGACTAAGGGTGTAATTAGGAGGGTGAAAATAGAATATGAGAGTAAGCTTGCCGGGAACATCAAAACTGACTGCAAAAGCTTCTATAAATATGCGAAGAGAAAAAATTAGTGAAGTCTAATGTCGGCCCTTTGCAGTCAGAATCAGGTGACTTCATTATGGGGAACAAGTCATTTGCAGACCAATTGAACAAATACTTTGGTTCTGTCTTCACTAAGGAAGACACGAATAACCTCCCGAAAATACGCGGGGACCGAGGGTCTCGCGGGAAGGAGGAACTGAGGGAAATCCTTATTAGTCAGGAAATGGATGAGAGAAACTGATGGGACTGAAGGCCGATAAATCCCCAGGGCCTGATAGTCTGCATCCCAGAGTAGCCCTATAAATAGTAGATGCATTGGTGGTCATTTTCCGGTATTCCATGGACTCTGGATCAGTACCTATGGATTGGAGGGTAGCTAATGTAACCCCACTTTTTAAAAAAAGGAGGGAGATAGAAAACAGGGAATTATAGACCGGTCAACCTGACATTGGTGGTGGGGAAAATGCTGGAATCAATTATTAAAGATGTAATAGCAGAGCATTTGGAAAGCAGTGACAGGATCGGTCCAAGTCAGCAAGGATTTATGAAAGTGAAATCATGCTTGTCAAATCTTCTAGAGGTTTTTGAGAATGTAACTAGTAGAGTGGATAAGGGAGAACCAGTGGATGTGGTGCATTTGGAATTTCAAAAGGCTTTTGACAAGGTCCCACACAAGAGATTAGTGTGCAAAATTAAAGCACATGGTATTGGGGGTAATGTATTGACCTGGATAGAGAACTGGTTGGCAGACAGAAGCAAAGAGTGGGAATAAACGGGTCCTTTTCAGAATGGCAGGCAGTGACTAGTGGGGTGCCGCAAGGTTCAGTGCTGGGATCCCAGCTATTTACAATATACATGAATGATTTAGATGAAGGAATTTAATGTAATATCTACAAATTTGCAGATGACACTAAGTTGGGTGGCAGTGCAATTCTCTACCACAGAAAGTTGTGGAGTCCAGTTCGTTGAATATATTCAAGAGGGAGTTAGATGTGGCCCTTACGGCTAAGGGGATCAGTGGGTACGGAGAGAAAGCGGGAGTGCGGTACTGAAGTTGCATGATCATATTGAAAGGCAGTGCAGTCTCGAAAGGCAGAATGGCCTGCTCCTGCACCTATTTTCTATGTTTCTTTCCATTCTTGGTGTGTGAATGTTTTATTTTGTGCGATATCTGTCCATCTCTGTTATGTGAAAATGAGCTCTACTCCATACCCGTCACTCTCCAGTATGTTAGCATTGTTTTACTGTGTACCATCAATTCCTTATAGAATATTTGTTTTACTTTCTAACTGTCAATTTGTGTTATGGAGGTGAGTGTTTATGCTGAATCTGTCGGTCTCTGGTAAATGAGTCTGAGTTTCACTCTGTAACTATCTGTCTCTGCTATGTGAATGTGGGCCTTTCTCTGTATCTCCATTTCTGTTATGGGAGTCTGGGTTTTATTTTGTACCTGTCAAGTTCTGACATATGATTGTGGGCCTCTATAACTGCCAGTTTCTGTTTAATTGTGCGTGGACTTTCCTTTGTACCTGTCAGTTTCTGGAATGAAAGAGAGATCTTTACCCTGTGCCTGTCAATCACTGGTTCGTGAGTATGGGCACGTCACTGTATGTCAATTTATGTTATGGGAATATGGATTGTAATATGTCAGCCTCTGATATGTGAGTGTGGGTTTTATACTGTATCTCTCAGTCTCTGATATGCAAGTGTGTGTATTTTCTGTAACTGTCAGGTTTTGTTGGGTGTTCAGGTTTAATCTGTGCTTCAGTTTCTAATATGTTAGACTGTACCTATTTGTTCCTGCAACTTGATTGTAGGTTTTACATTGTACCTGTCAGTTCATGCTATGTGTGTGTGGATTTTACTCTGCATTTGCATGTCTCTGGTTTGTGAACGTGATGATCAATTTTACTTTTTTACCTGTATTTATCTCACATGTGAGTGAAGATTTTGCCTTCTACCTATCATTTTCAGATGTGTGTGTGTGGGTTTTACTCTGCCCCTATCAGTTTCTGCGATGAAAGTAATAATTTTAATTACTGCCTTTCAGTTTTCCGATATGTGCACATGGAATTTACACTTTACCTGTCATTCTCTGGTATGCAAGTGGGGATTTTATTCAGTTCCTGTCACTTTCATATATGTGGGTGTGTGTTGTATACTGTATCTGTCAGTCTGTGGTCCGGAAATGTGGGTTTTATTCTGTTCCTGTCATCTTTTGGTATGTTCGAGGGGTTAAATACTGATTCCATCAGATTCTAAAACATGAATGTGGCTTTTGCTCTGTACCCATCAGCTTCTGATATGCGAGTGTGGTTTATACATTCCATTGGACATTTTTTCTGATAGATGATTGTCTTTTATTCTCTACCTGCCAGTTTCTGGCAAGTGATTGTGGGTGTTTAATGTACCTGTCAGTGTGATCTGTTTCAATGGTGAAACAGCATCTGATTCTGCTGCTCCATGTGGCTGTAAGATTCACAATGTAACTCTGCCACTTCGGATCACTGTGGGACTGACAGCTTCTGCTGCCTCTGACAGTACGATTGAGGCCAGTTATGGGTCTCTGCACTCTGTGACTGATAATCTACTTACTGTGTGTTAGAAGGAGCTGCCTGCACTGTTTCTTGTGATCCAGGTGGAAGAAAGATCACATTTGTTCTGGCTGGTTGAAGAATTTTGCTCTGAGAATAATAATGAGAACATTATTAGTTCGAAGATATCGAAGCGGGGTAGAATATGATGTATCTGAGCGATTGACAATATATCTCTCGATCACAAGCAACATGGTTCTGGAGAACTCAGCTCACCGAAACAATATAACCCTTCTTTAAAATATCTTCTCCCACACTCCTCTCCTGGTGCCTGCAATAGATTCACTTTGTGAAACTCCTCACATCCTCACTGTCAGGCTGTATTTCCCCCTGGACACAGTGCCGATCACTAAGTCCATCTGCGGACACGCTCCCAAAATGCTGCGCTGCTGTTAGGAGGCTGCAGCTCGCTGCCTTACCCCGGGGCCGTGGTGTCTCCAATCCCGGCTGTTTTAAACCACTTTCTGCCACTCACTGAGTGAAAGGCGATCACAGGCAGGGCTGGGGGAGAGGAGGTTGCATGCTCTCATCTGTTCATCGGAACGACACAGGGGGCGAGGCTGAACCGTGCATGCGCAGCTCTCTGCAATAATTCAGCCTGTAAAAATCAAAGTGCACTTTTCCCAATTTACTTTTATCAGAATCTGAGCAAAAAAACTGGGCCTGGCGGGAAAGGATAGAGAATGATTAAAGCTGGGAGCCTTGTCGTTTGGAAATGCTCAATTTCAGATCATTCCCTGCAGGGTGTTTCTCTCCATGAGCCCGTCTTCACAATGCAATTCCGCAGAAACATCTGAGGGAGGAGGGAATGGGAGTGTTTGCTGGGTCCGTGCAGGAGTTAATATCTGACAGAAACAGTCAGAGATCAGTTTATTTACAGTAAAACATTCGGTCACTGAGACTAATACTGAAGTGGATATTCAAGGGGCTTTCATGAGGCAGGAACTTAATACAGTCACTATTCATAATAAAGTAGTACTCAGTAAAATAATGGGACTAAAGGCAGACAAGCCACCTTGCCCTGATGGCTTACATTGTAGGGTCTTAAGAGAAGTGGCTGCAGAGATAGTGGACACATTGGTTGTAATCAACCAAAATTCCCTGGATTCTGGGGCGGTCCCAACTGATTGCAAAACCGAAAATGGAACGCCTCTATTTAAAAAAGGAGGTAGACAAAATGCAGGTAACTATAGACCAGTTAGCCGAACATCTGTCATTGGGAAAGTGCTGGAGACCATTATTAAGGAAGCAGTAGCGGGACATTTGGAAAAGCATGATTCAATCAAGCAGAATCAGTATGGCTTCATGAAAGGGAAATCATGTTTGACAAATTTGCTGGAGATCTTTGAGGATATAATGAGTAGGATGGATAAGGTGGATCCAATGGATGTGGTGTATTTGGATTTCCAGAACGCATTTGATAAGGTGCCACATAAGAGGTTACTGCACAAGATAAAAGTTCATAGCGTTGGAGACAGTATATTAGCATGGATAGAGGATAGGCTAACTAACAGAAAATAGTGAGTCAGGATAAATGGGTCTTTTTCCAGTTGGCAAACGGTGACCAGTGGGGTACCACAGCTATCGTTGTGGGTCCTCAACTATTTACAATCTATATTAATGACTTGGAAGAAGGGACCGTGTGTAATGGAGCCAAATTTGCTGATGATGCAAAGGTGGGTGGGAAAGCAAATTGAAAACATAAAAAATCTGCAAAGTGATATAGACAGGCGAAATGAGTGGGCAAAAATTTGTCAGATATAGTATAATATGTGAAAATATGAGGTTATCCACTTTGGCTGAAATAATAGAAAAGCAAATTGTAATTTAAATGGAGAAGAATTGCAAAGTACTACAGGACAGAGAGACCTGAGGGTGTTTGTGCATAAAACACAAAAAGTTAGTATGCAGGTACAGCAAGTAATCATGAAGGCAAATGGAATGTTGGCCTTTATTGCAAGGCGGATAGAGTATAAAAGTAAAGAAGTCCTGCTACAACTGTACAGGATATTAGTGAGACCACACCTGGAATACTGCGTGCAGTGTTGTTCTTTCTATTTAAGGAAGGATATACTTGCATTGGAGGCTGTTCACAGGTTGATTCCGGCGAGGTGGGGGTTGTCCGATGAGGATATGTTGAGTAGGTTGGGCTGATACACATTGAAGTTCAAAAGAATGAGAGGTGATCTTATCGAAACATATGATAACGAGGGGACTTGACAAGGTGGAACCAGATAGGATATTTCCAATCAGAGGGTAAACTAAAACTAGGGTGCATAGTCTCAGAAGAAGGGGCCAGCCATTTTAAACTGAGATGAGGAGAAATTTGTTCGCTCAGAGGGTTGTAAATCTGTGGAATTCTCTTCCCCAGAGAGCTGTGGAGCCTGGGTTATTGAATATATTAAAGGCAGATATAGACAGATTTTTGAGCGATAAGGGATTAAAAGGTTATGGGGAGCATGCAGAGAAGTGGAGCTGAGTCCATGATGCGATCAGCCATGAACTTATTGAATTAAAGAGCAGGCTCCAAGGGCCAAATGATCCACTCCTGCTCCTATTTCTTATGGTCTTATGAGATAATAACCTGCGACAGTGCACGGGGATTCTAACCCTGGGACTGTACATGGGGATTCTAATCCTGGGACTGTACGTGGGGATTCTAACCCTGGGGCTGTACATGGGGATTCTAACCCTGGGAGTGAACAGCTCTTGGGCTTTCCTGTTACAATTGTCTGGGATGTAACCAGAAGCTTAGCACTGAGCAGCGCCTCTTGGAGATGGTGAGAAATCTGAGGTGTCGAGAATAAAATAACTGAGCTGTTACTTTACCAAGATTGCCGCACATGCGATTTGCTGCTCACTGAACCAAAATGGCAGAGAACTGACCCTGCCTTCCTGTACAAAGATGGCCGCCGCTGCCCTGGGCCTGTGACCGGGAAAAAGCCTCGAGACTGCAGTCGCCGCTTTTCGGTTATTATTCCGGGCTTCCGGCGGGCACTAGTTGTTTTTGAAACCTCCCCGGCTACCCGCTGGTCCATTACTCACCTCCGCCCTGCTGAAAATGAGCTGTTTTGCGGAGCACATTTCACCATCCCAGCTCCGCCATTACACGCACCGCGCATGCTCCAAATACAGCCACGTCCCGCGCCTGCGCATTGGGCCCCTGAAGTCTGGGCTCGGCACATTCTCCATCGCGGGGAATGCTGGGTGAATACCAAAGCCACTTTAGTGAATGGAAGAAGATTTACTGGGATTGCATTGGGCACTGAACCATGTTCATTCTGGACTTAGACTTTGTTTCTGCTGCTCTTCATAACACCTATACCTGAGCTAGAGATTAATGTCTGCAAAAATATTAAATAAATTACCTTGTTTCAAACACCGTGTGTCGAATATTTGATTTCTCCATAACCATCATCATCATTGGCAGTCCCTGGAAGCAAGGATGACGTACTTCCACGCCAAAAAGGAATGAGTTCACAGGTGTTTTAATGAAGGACCTCGTATTCCAGATACCGAGCTACATCTTGAAGGGTGGAAGATGCCTACGATTGGATTTTTTTAACGTGTGGTGGCCGTTGCACACTAGCCACCACACTGGCTTGACAGAGCTCGGTCTTGGTCCAGTGGCAAGGATTACCCCAGACGACTGGCGACCAGCTCTGCTGTACGGACTGAGCGCATACAAAAAGCAGTCTGGGCTGGCCCATGCTGTCCCTAGGCCCTTGCCCCTTCTGGGTCCCAGACTCATGCCTCTCCTGGGCCCCGGTCACATCCTTCTATAATCTCTTGCTGCTCCTTCGCCTCTCCTGCTGTGCCTGCCCGCACTGCAATTAGCGACGTAACTTTGCAGCCGTCACCATCCTACAATGGAATGACTCCATCGCACACTGCTCCCTCTGATGGCCCCGACGTGCTGATGGTCATGCAGTCCTGGACCGTGCCGCTGCACGGGAGACTAATTCATGTTCCCTTCCCTTCCATTTTGGGCCTTTTCTTACTCGAGATTATTTCACTTATCTCGCAGTTCATCTTGTGCCACATCAAATCCCAAGCTTGTTTCGTTTGAGCATACGGCTTGTGGCTGTCATGCACTGAACCGGCGTGTGTCACTTTGCACACTTTTGACGTTCCTTGAAATATCTATCTAACTTATGACTGGAACTCTCTTATTTTCTATATTGTTTAACTATTTTTGACTTTGGTTAATAGATCTCCACACATAATGCATGTGATCGCCTTTAAAATGTTCTGGTCTTTGTAATTGTCTTTGCTTATTTTGATTGGTTCGTTGATTATAATCACTTGTTACAAGCATACGTTGCAGTATTTTTTTGCATTAAAATAATTGTTGAAATACTTCATTTATCAGGTCTTTAGCTTCCCCACTGATCTCTGTTTCCTCTTGTGAGGGGAATCTAGAACGATGTGGTAAAGTCTGAGCATAAGGGGTCACCCATTTTAAACGGAAATGAGCAGGAATTTCTTCTCTCAGAGGGTCGTGAATCTTTGAAATTCTCTGCCCCAGGGAGCAACGGAGGATGAGTCATTGAATATACTTAAGTTGCAGATGGACTGAATTTTGAAAGATAGGGGAGTCAAGGGTTATGCGGAGAGGGGAGGGAAGTGGAATTGAGGCCAAGATCAGATCAGCCATGATATTATTGAATGGCGGAGCGGGCTCAAGTGGCTAGATGACCGACTCTGCTCCTATTTCTTACGTTCGTAGCGTTGGTTAGGGGCTGGGATTGATGTCGGTTTAGTGGTTAGTGGGTGTTCTATATGGTTATTTGTTCGGATGGGTATTAGTGATTGGGATAGTCAACAGGGTATTCGGCTTAGGATATAGTGATTAATGTAGAAAGCATTATTGGCAATGTAAGTGTCACTGAACTTGCCCTTTTCCATTTCATGTTTTTAACCTCACAGAGACGAGTCACAAAACAGCCTCACAATGTGTTCATTGAATGAACCTTCGTTCCTGCGCAAGCCTCATTTCCTCCCTTCTTTTACATCTCTACATTTCGAACAGAAAAATTAATTAGTAACGTTAGATTTCGGGATTTTGGGACAATAACAGATGGATACAGTTGTTGTTCTGGTTACATCTAATCATCAGCCTGCTTGAAAAGGGCTTTTGACATTAATCTGTCACCAGGCCTCACCAGTCGCCGTCTGATCCCACCATCATATATTCACTCATTACCCACCTTTCGCCCTAACCAAAGCTGCTTTCACCGGCATGGCCATTCCCCATATTGAGACTCTCTAATTACCGAGCAGAGCATAAACACCGGCATAGACTGGTTAGTCCAAATGGCCCATTTCTGTGCTCTATATCTGATGTAATTTTATAGTCTCAGTGTAAGTGGTCCAAGTATTTGGTGCCTCAGTGTTACTGGTCCCTGGATCTGTTGTCACAGTATTAGTAATCCCTCAATTTGGTGTCACGATGTAATTCATCATGGATTTGATGTCTCATTCTAACTGGTCCCTGGATTTGGTGCCTCAGTGTAACGGGTCCCTGGATTTGATGCCTCAGTGTAAGGGATCCCATGATTTGATGCTTCAGTGTAAGGGATCCCTGGATTTGCTGCTTCAGTGTAAGGGGTTCCTGGATTTGATGCTTCAGTGTTAGGGATCCCTGGATTTGATGCTTCAGTGTAACGGGTCCCTGGATTTGATGTTTCAGTGTGAGGGATCCCTGGATTTGATGCTTCAGTGCAAGGGATCCCTGGATTTGATGCTTCAATGTAAGGGGTCCCTGGATTTGATGCTTCAGTTTAAGGGGTCCCTGGATTTGATGGCTCAGTGTAAGGGGTCCCTGCATTTGATGCTTCCGTGTCAGTCGTCCCTGAATTTGATGCCTCAGTGTAAGTTGTCCCTTGATTTGTAGTCACAATGTATGTGGTCCCTGGATTTGGTGTCAACAACACTCGTCACTGGGACAGAGGTCAAACCCGCCGCCCTGCCACGCATTCAGCACAGAATGATCCCACTCAAATCTATTTCCATTTAACATTACCTACATTAAATCACCAGTCCAGTGCCTGCAAGGAACTGCAGCCCCACGTGTAACTTCAATGAAACACACAATACAAAATATTTTAAAGGAAAAATAAACCCCATCTTAGTTCAACAAAGGGCTCTATATCCCACTCACTCACACACCTTCTTCACCCGTACTCGCCACCTCCCCTTCCGCAACTACTCTTTCAAACCAAATCTCCAATCCCTCACCCCAACTCATCTATCACCGCATTTCTCTCATACACTCACCCAACTCCTCTTTCAACCAAACTCTCCACCCCTCACCCCAACTCCTCTTTCAACCAAACTCTTCAACCCCTCACCCCAACTCATCTATCACTGCATTTCTCTCATACCCTCACCCAACTCCTCTTTCAACCAAACTCTCCACCCCTCACCCCAACTCCTCTTTCAACACAACTCTCCAACCCCTCACCCCAACTCCACTTTTACGCCTAATCTCCAAACCCTCCTCGCCCAACTCCTCCTTTACCCCAACAATTTAATTTGTAACATGACTTACACAAGTTATCCACACTGGAGGTAAATCTGACGAGCGTCTGTGTGATGGTGAGGTGATCACTGGGCAATAAAGTGCAGAGACTTGTGGGAGGCTGATCATTATCCTCGGTGAGATTTAATCCCCTTTCCCAATGAATACTGCGGACAGACCGTCACCTTGGAAAAGGAATGGTCATTGTGACATCACTTTCTAAACAAGAACACACAAGTCAATGTTTCATGAATAAATGGTAAAGGTATTAAACACTCTGCAAATACATTGTAAATAATAGCAAATAAAACGCTGGAAAATAACTGGCGAAGACAATTGCTTATCTCTGTGGAATTCACAGCCAAACATTAAGAATGATGTGTTTTGTTAACACACACGCACACACACACATATATAGCAAAGACTTTAAGTGTGCACTTTTCAGTTGTTGTGCTTAACCAGATGCGTAATTTTTCTTCGGCATTTAGGAACTTGCGGGAGTCCACCGGCGCTGCTTGCTGAGTGAGGATACAAGGAGACCGCGCGCGTTTGCTGCTCCCAAACCTGGGGGAATGGAGCAGATATTTAAAGGGCCCCGGACTCCCTTTTCACTGCCTATTTATACTTAAAGGAACAGTGCAGTTTATCTCGGAGTGTCGGGGGCCTTCACGAACCGAGCTCCCATTAACAGTCGCTCCCTTCTGTACTGTGCAGTGATTGAAAAGCTGTTTATTTCATTGACTTGCGCCTTTCTAAAATGTCTCACTCTTTCTGATGATCCATTTGACTTGAATTTGGAAAGACTTCACAATTTGTGCAGTGTGACGAAAGTTTATTTCAAAGCTGGAGTAAAATGTGTTTCAAAATATTATTTCTAACCCTCCCCCCATCCCCCAAATTTTAGAATAATCTGCACTATTGACTGGGAAGTTCCCAAGTTCGTTCCTTGATCTGTGCTGTTAGTTGATCTCAGCCAAGGCAGCAGTTCAGGGGTTATAATTGTCCTCGGTACCAGTGTTCTAAATATGATTAAAGATTAGCCAGTGTCCCTGCTTTAGATACCGATCCAATGACCTCAACTAGGAAATGACCTCAACTGGGAAGTGTTTGAATGTCATTTGAGGGCACGATTGTACTCGACTCTGATGCCTATCCCAGTTGAAATTCCCATCCCGTACTTAAAGTAATAACGTTTGTAACCTCCATTTGCAGGGTATTACAAGGGAGGGTCTACAGCTGGGAAACTGAAACCAAACATCACTTCAAGATTTGAGAGATTGACCTGATTCATCAGGATCACCTTATCATCAGCCTTTGGAAAAACACCAATCACAGCGGGGAGAAACAGGACAAATGTTCTGTGTGTAGATGCACCTTTAACCAATCGTCTAGCCTGTGAGACTCGTTTGCCCAGCTGACTCAACATTGTAAATGTGGAGACAGTGGGAATAGGTGCAGATGGGCGTTGGGTGGAGACACTACAGATAGAGGCCGTTTACCAGCTGAATGTGGAAAGATATTCACTCTCTCATCTCACCAACTGACATTCGAGGACTTAGATAACAGATTTTCTCCTGTGAATATAGAGCTGGTTTATTGAGCTGTGATGTTTTTACTTGTACATCTTATTGACTGTAAACCTTTGGCAATTACTTGATGTGATGGGTTTCTTGTACAATTTGGTTCAAATATATTGACTGAGTGGATTCAAATTTAAAGTGAAACCTGATTTGCACGATGCTCTATTCACACATTGAAGGTGAGAGAGATGCTGCCAGGAACGCGCTAAGTACTGTAGCTGAAAGGGATTAACAGAGTTTATTTTGTGTTTAGTGATCCCAGGCGTGATAGCTATCCCCACTCTGGACACCAAGGCAAAGAGAGGCACTCGGGATTTCAGGAATTGAGACTTGTCCCTGAGAGTAAAGATCTGAGAACTGACACAATCTAGAGTTAGAAAGGAGAAAAGGACTAAAATGTAACAGGATATCAATTAGACTTTTCTTATCATGGACATATCAAATATCGGCACATTGTATTATTTCAAATATGAAAATATTAAACTCCATCCCAGTTTTCGGGGTTAGTAATATCAGCAAAAACAAATCCCAGCTGACAGAACGAAGACGATTCAGTCAGGATGCGATTAACAGCAGTAATAAAAAGTAGTACCCAATTCTTGCAGTCAGTTGTGAACTCGCAATTCAGATGACTGAGTGAAACCCTCCCCATACTTCCCCAGTGTGAACTCGCTGGAGTTTCAGCAGGTTGGATGACTGAGTGAACGCCTGCCCACACACAGAGCAGGTGAACGGCCTCTCTCCGGCGTGACTGCGACAATGAATTTCTAGATCAGACGGGGAATTGAATCCCTTCCCACAGTCTCAACATTCCCACGGTTTCTCCATGACGCAGGTGTCCTTGTGTCTCTCCAGGTTGGGCGATCATTGAAACCTCGTCCACACACAGAACACCTGCAGTTTCTCCCCGCTGTGAATGGTGCGATGCTTTTTTCAGGCTGTGCAACTGGTTGAAGCTCTTTCCACAGTCCGTGCACTGGAACACTCTCACTCGGATGTGTGTGTGCTTTACCAGTCAAACTGATGTTTGAAATATTTTCCCACAGACAGAACAGACAAATGTTGATCCTTCCACATTCAAAGGCCGATGATATTCATTATTTCCAGCTCACATGTTTGGGTTCAGACCTGCACCCGCTGTGTGCAGAATGAGAATAAAATCAATCCGATGATGATTTTCTCTGCTGGTCATTGGCACTTTTGTGCCGGCCCAATTGGGTGAGCCTGTGCTGGCCCAATAGGGTGAGACCGGGCTGGCACAATAGGATCAACCTGTGCTGGCCGAGAAGGCTGAGGCCTGGCTGACAAAATAGGATCAGTCGGGCTGGCCCAATAGGGTGACACCCGGCTGGCCCAATAGCGTGAGCCTGTGCTGGCCCAATAGGATCAGCCTGTGTTGTCCAATAGGATGAGCCTGGGCTGGCCCAATAGGATCAGTCGGGCTGGCCCACTAGGGTGAGCCTGGGCTGGCCCAAAAGGTTGAGCCCAGGCTGAGTCAATAGGATCAGTCGGGCTTGCCCAATAGGGTGAGACCCAGCTGGCCCAATGGTGAGAGCCTGTGTTGGCCCGATAAGGTGAGCCAGGGCTGGCCCAATAAGCTGAGCCCAGGCTGGCCCAATAGAGTGAGCCTGTGCTGGCCCAATAGGGTGAGCCTGTGCTGGCCCAGTCGGATCATCCTGGGCTGTCCCAATTGCATGAGCCCGGGCCCGGTGTCACCAGACAACAATCAGAACAACAAGACTCCCTTTCAGGGGTCACTGACCTGAGCACAAACATGTGACCAATCAAATCGATATACACCCTTAAGTCCCGCCCACACTTTGTCCCTGCACAAAGAGCCCCGTATGTGCCGTCAGACCCGCCCTGACCAAGTTGGCGGTAGCTGAGGCCGTTCCCCAGGGCGCCCTGCCCAAGATGGAAGCAATTGAGCCTTCTCCCACCGGCGGGGAAAACATTTACGGCCAAGGAAGGCGCTAAGTTTCCACCAGTGTCTGCACCCACTCCTCCCTCAGTATCTGCACCTCCCCTCCACCAGTGTCTGCACTCACCCCTCCCCAGTGTCTGCATCCACCCTCCCCCAGTGTCGGTAGCCACATTCCCCACAGTGTCTGCACCAACTCCTCACCCAGTGTCTGCACCCTCAACTCACCGTGTCTTCACCAACCCCTCCCCCTGTTTCTGCACCCATACATTCCCCAGTGTATGCACCCAGCACTACCCCAGCATCTGCACCCAGACTTCCCCCAGTGTCTGCACCCATCCCTCCCCAGTGTCTGCACCCACCCCTCCCCCAGTGTCTGCACCCACCCCTCCTCCAGTGTCTGCACCCACCCTTCCCCCAGTGTCTGCACCCACCACTCCTCCAGTGTCGGCACGCATCGTTTCCAAGTTTCTGCACCCTCTTTCCCCAGTGTCTGCACCCACCCCTCCCCCAGTGTCTGCAGCCACCCCTCCCCCACGTTTCAGCACCCAAACCTCCCCAAATGTCTGCACCCACCCCTCCCCCAGTTTCTTCACCCACCTACCCCCAGTGTCTCCAGCCACACGTCCCCCAGTCTGCACCCACCCTTCCCCCAGCTTTTGCACCCACCCCTCCCCCAGTTTCTGCACCCACACCTCCCCCAGTTTCTGCACCCACTCCTCCACCAGAATGAGTAACCTACAGGATTAGGGACAGAAGAACCGGCGGTTTGGGATTAAGCACAGCCGCTGTGTCAACGAGCCAGCAGAGGCACAATGGGCCTTCGGCTGGAACGTGGTGGTTTTTGGGGAGATCTGTCCTCTGTGGCATTTGAATTTAAAATGGATCGAGTTACATTTTGGAAATCCTTGGGCGGTTCCAGTTCCAAACTCCAGGTGAACTACAGGGTGTGACTTATCCTCCAAGGCGACCAATCAGCAATAGATCATGTGATAATGGAGAGCCAATCAGAGAAACGGCTGCCTTTTTCAGTTAGTACAAATAAATGCATCTGTCAGAAAAAGCCTCCCGCCAAGAAGACCAAGGCCGCCCAAAGGACCAACGCTGTAACGTTAAACGCCAAAGCCTCAGAAAGCAACCAGAAGCCACAGAAAGAAGTAAAATAAAAGATCGCAACTTGTTAACACCAGAACCGAAACGCTCTTTTCAGAACCAACAAATCCTCTCCATAAAGAGCGGAGACCGCATTAACATGTCGCCTGTCCCACGACCGGGCTCCTTCCCCACAGAAATCAGTCACAAATAAAGAGACGAGGATGTCTGGCAGAGTCAGTGTGAGACGGTGCAGCGGATCTCGGGCCTGATCTACGAGGAGAGCCGCGAGGTGCTGAAGGTTTTCCTGGAAAATGTGATCAGGGATCCGGTCACCTACACCGAGCCCGCCAAGGGCAAGGCAGTCACTCTCCTGGATGTGGTGTACACTCTGAAAATCTCTATGGATTCTGCGGCTGAACAACTCGATGCTTTCGCGCAGAACACAACAGCCACCCACCGCCTCACAGAGAGAGCTGGGACCTGGGACCGGGGATAGAGTGTGGACTCACGTTTTGTTCTGTTTTGGTATTTTAGTACAAAGTTGCACTGGGTGTGGAGTAGAGAGCGCTTACTTTATACTCTGAATAACTAAATGGCCTTGCTAGTCTTAGAGAGGATGATAGGCGCTCTAGGTTTAATGATGGTGGCAGGATGCATGGGGAGCATAGAGGGAGGGTGGACCAATTGGTGGGTTTATGATGATTTAAGGTGTTGATGTGGTAGATACGATTTCCTCGGATTATGGAGTACAGAACATGCAGGCATAACCTTAAGAGCCAGTTGATGCGGTGAGGGGTTCCGAGGATTCTGTGGGAGGAAGGGTTAGACGGCAGTGGCCTCTTCTCTCTATATTGATACATGTTCAATGTTTTTGTTTAATCGGTCAGTCCTGCAGTGAAATTGACAGATTTTTGAAAATGATGTTCAATCCCAGCTCAGCCAAACAGAGGCCAGTACTTTCCACCGCTTCGTTACCTCATATTTGATTGGATTGAAGCTGGATGGGCGTCCGGCGCCAGCCAATCACTGCTTGGTGCGGTCCCTCACAGTTTAAAATGACAGGGTTTGATCCAGGTTTAAATGTGACTGGGATGCCCAGTATACCGATAGCTCCCGCCCAATGTGGGCAGAAACGATCAGTGGGAGATTTGATAGTGAATTGACCCCACTGCACATATCTAAATTCTGTATCTCATTTTAACTCAGCTCTTAATGGGGGGACAAGTGGGATACTCTTTGTAATATTTTGAATTAACCAGAGCTGTAATTCTGGATCCCTCCAGTATGCAAATTCAACAGCGAAAAGTTTGCATGGATCACTGTGTTCAGGATGTATATCCTTCAGCCTATGGAATTACTTCCCCAATAATGGACGGTGAGCCCATTAACCGTTCATTTCCTTTATACTCGGCTCTTAACATCCATTCATATTCGGCTCTCTCAACAACTTGCTCAATGACGGGCGGTCTCACGTTCAGGTCCTGCCGGTTGTGTTTTCCTGAAGCCAGTCCCTCTCTACATTGATTCACTGATCTGAAGATCCGCTGCAGTGTTTGGCGATCTAGATTTCTACATTTTCATCACGTTTATAACTGGGAATATCTGTGGCTAATTTCTGATCAAGAAACTCTCGGCGTAATTATAGAGATATAATATGTTAAATTAAATCTGGGACAACTGAGATGCATAAAACAGTAACCAGCCCTTTCACAGATATTGTTAGTAACTTTTAAAAGAGCTTTGAGTTATTAGATTACATCCTGTCCGCTTTACTTGCTCTTGGACACACTGGTGGTTTCCGTGGGCAGCAGCACAGCCTGGATATTAGGCAGCACCCCGCCCTGAGCGATGGTCACCTTTCCCAGCAGCTTGTTGAGCTCCTGGTCGTTGCGGATGGCCAGCTGCAGGTGTCTGGGGATGATGCAGGTCTTCTTATTGTCGAGGGCCGCGTGGCCGGCCAGCTCAAGGATTTCAGCCGGTCAGATACACGAGCACAGCAGCCATGTAGACCGGGGCTCCGGCACCCACACGCTCAGCGTAGTTCCCCTTCCGCAGGAGCCTGTGAACAAGGTCCACAGGGAGCTGCAGCCCGGCCCGGGAGGATCGAGACTTGGCCTTGGCCCGAGCTTTACCATCGGTCTTTCCTCTTCCAAACATTTGCACAATCTACACGTTCAGAGAAAGAATGGGAAACTCCTCCCACATCTGCCTTTCTTATACCGAATATCAGCAGGCCGGGATCATTAGATGGAGCAGCTACCGGCGGGGTACCACTGCAGGGAGCAGCGCTTGCTGCTGCAGGAGGGCTGCTGTGAAGCCAGGTCGCTGATTGCAGTGCGGGCAGGTACAGCAGGAGGGACAAAGGAGCGGCCACAGATTGTAGAGGCTTGTGATCGGGACCGGGAGAGGCGTGAGCTCAGGGCCCAGAAGAGGCGAAGGCCCAGGGACAGCACGGGCCAGCCCACAGTGAGATATATGTGCGCTAGGTCTGTGCTGCAGAGCTGGTCTCCAGGTAGTCTTGGGTAATCGTTGCCACTGAACCAAGACCTTGTTCAGTCAAGCCAGTGTGGTGGCTGGTATGCAACAGCAACCACACGTTAAATTAATCCACGCACAGGCATCTTCCACCCTTCAAGATGCAATTCGTAATCTGGAATATTAGATCCTTCATTGAAACACATGGGAACTTTTCCGATGGCCAATTACTATCTCCAACAGTCAGAAGCTAACGTATTTTTAATTTCAAAAAATCCACCAAAAAATAGCGGATTAATAATGGGAAGATTATTCAAAGATTTCGCAACACGTTTTAATTCCTTTTGTCTGATTCCATACTTCCCTTGCAAGTTCCTGGCTGTTACAATCAGGATTAATTTATATTTTAAACTATCTGTAATGGGCGGGAATCAATCCCCACTGATTCTGTAAAGGAACAAATTCCAGCTCAATCTATCCAAAAGTGGGCTTTCATAGATTATCGATCGATCCCCGGGAAAGACAGGAGTGAGAGCAGAATTGTGAGTCTTTCTGTGAAAAGAGAAGAGGGACGGAGTGTTCAAACTGTCCCGATTCTGGTCTCTGTGAGAACTCCCATTCTGGGTTGTTACACTGCGGGGATTGTCGGTTAATAAATAGTTTGACCACCAACAAGAATTTGTTTAAATTAAAGGGGGCATGAGAGAGAACGAGATCTCTAATCTCTTGCGTCTCACCGCAAAAACAAACTCTTAATTCATCGCAGGCGGTGTAAATGAACGGTTCTGAGAGAAAAGGGAAAGCGCGACCAGGGACCTTGTTTGTAGTTTGGTGGGAAGTTCAACAGCGATGCTGAGGTCCATCCGGACAGTGAAGCTGCTGATCTGATAATTCAATCTTCAGCTGGAACTTTTAAGGTTGTCAAGCACACTTGCTCGGGTAATAATTACTGTAAATCGATTTTAAAAGTTTGTGTCGCTCGTTCAGTGAGGTTCTGGTAGCTCATGTTTGGGGTTTGATCTCTCAGGACAGCGTGCAGTTTTACTTGGAGCTGGTGTACTTGGTCACCACCTTTGTCCCTTCCGACACGGCGTGATTGGCCAGCTCACTGGACAGCAACAGGCGCATGGCAGTCAAATCTCCCGGGAGCTGATGGTGCGGCATTTGTTGTAATGGGCAAATCGAGAAGTCTCGCCCGTGATGCGCTCCAAAATATCGTTCACAACCGAGTTCATGATGCCCATGGCCCTGGAGAAGATGCCAGTGTCAGGGTGAACCTGCTTCATCACTATAGATGTAGATGGTGTAACTCTCCTTCCTCCATTTTCTGCGCTTCTTGCCGCCCTTTGGTGGCGCTTTCGTGACTGTTTTCTTGGCACCTTTCATGGCGGTGACTCTTTTTTCCCGCCGGTGGGTGCCTGCTCAGCCGCCACCATCTTGGGCAGTGCACGCAAGGGAGCGGGCTCAGCGTCACCATCTTGGTCAGGGCGGGTCTCGCAGTGCATGTGTGGCCCTTGTGCAGGGACAAAGTGTGGGCGGGGCTTCAAGGTGTCTGCCAGTATGATTGGTCACATGTTTGTGCCCAGGTCAGCATCCCTGAAAGGGTGTCTTGTTGTTCTCATTGTTGTCTGGTGACCCTCGTCCCGGACACACCCTATTGGACCAGCCCGGGCTCACCCTATTTGGCCAGCCCGGGCTCACCGTATGGGCCAGCCGGGGCTCACCCTATTGGGCCAGCCCCGTCTCACAGTATCGGGCCAGCACAGGCTCACCCTATCGATCCAGCACAGGCTCACCCTGTTGGGCCAGCACAGGCTCACCCTCTTAGGCCAGCCCAGGCTCATGCTATTGGGTGAGCCCTGGCTCCAGCTATTGGGCCAGCCCAGGCTCATCCTATCTGGCCAGCACAGGCTCACCCTATTGGGCCAGCACAGGCTCACCCTATTGGGGCAGCACAGGCTCACCCTATTTGGCCGGCACAAAAGGCCCAGTGACCAGCAGAGAAAATGAGCTGCTGATTGATTTTATTCTCACTCTGCAGAGAGCGGGTGCAGGTCTGAACCCAAAAATGTAAGCTGGAAATGATGAACATCGTCGGCCTTCGAATGTGGAATGAGCAATGTTTGTCTGTTCTCTCTGTGGGAAAATATTTCAAACATCAGTGTGACTGGAAAAAGACACACATCCGAGTGAGAGTGTTCCAGTGCACGGACTGTGGAAAGAGCTTCAACCAGTTGCACAGCCTGAAAAAAACATCGCACCATTCACAGCGGGGTGCAACGACACTAGTTCTGTGTGTGGAGCACACTTCAACTGGAGAGATACAAGGACACCCGCACCTATGAGAAACCGTGGGAATGTGGAGACTGTGATTCAGTTCCCCGTCTGATCTAGAATTTCATTGTCGCAGTCACACCAGAGAGAGGCCGTTCACCTGCTCTGTGTGTGGGCAGGGTTTCACTCAGTCATCCAACTTGCAGAAGCACCAGCGAGTTCACACTGGGGAAGTGTGGGAAGGTTTCACTGTCATCTGAATTGCGAATTCAAAAAGTGACTGCAGGGGTTGGGTTATATTGTTATTACTGCTGTTAATCGCATCCTGACTGACTCGTGTTCATTCTGTCAGTTGGGATTTGTTTCTGCTGATGTTAATAACCCTTAAAACTGTGCTGAAGTTTAATATTTTGACATTTCAAATAACGCAGTGTGTCGATATTTGATGTCTCCATGATAAGAGGAGACTAATTGATATCCTGTCACTGGCTGCTTCACGACTTTTCTCCTTTATAACTCTAGATTGTTTCAGTTCTCATGCCTTTGGTTACTCTCAGGGATAAGACCCAGTTCCCCAAAGCTTCCAGAGTGCCTCTCTTTGCCTTGATGTCCAGTGTGGGTACAGCTAACAGGCCCTGGATCACTAAACAAAAAAAACACAGTCTGTTATTAACTTTCATCTACAGGACGTAGTGTGTACCCCACAGCATCGCTCTAACCTTCGATGTGTGAATAGAGCATCACGCCTGCAAAGCTGGTTTCAATTTGAATTTGATTCCACTCACTCACTGCATTTTTTTAAAATATGTGCTAGCCAACTGATCACATCAAACAATTGGCAAAGGTTTACAGTCAACAAGTTGAAAAGTAAAAATATCACGGCCCAATAACACAGCGCTATATTCACAGGAGAAAGTCTGTTATCCAAGTCCTCCAATGTCAGTTTATGAGATGAGAGAGTGAATCTATATTTATTAACTTTAATTTCAATTACGGTGTGTTTCTAATTTTTTATTTGGTGTTATTGTGTTTGTCGTTTTGCTTAATTAACAGCATTTTGAACTCGTAGATCGGGAGATCCCGTTACTGTTAATTGAGAATACTTTACCTGATTGGTTGAGCAGTCACACGTGACTGCATCTCCTGCGTGGGAACCTGGAGGATGATAGCGCGCTTTGCAGAGCGGGAAGAGAAGGCCTCCCCACCGGAATATCACGCTCATCCGGGAACAGGTGCTTTCATGAAAATTTTTCAGGTCGGAGGCAGTTGCCCGCGGTTCTTGTTCGGGGCCTGTGGCCCACAGCGGGTGTGTAAGGCGGATGATGTGGAGTGTTTTCTCTTGGGTGCAGCCTAGCCCCCATTCGATATGTTTGACGCCTGCGTTCCCCCCCTCGGGGTTTATTAACCCGTTCCCTCCCTCCCGCCCATCTCTCACCCACCACGCATGCTCAGCGCACACTGCCCGACAGATTGACGTGCCTCCTGACCAATAGGAAGAGCGAAGAGCGCAGTGCAGGGCTGGAGGACCGACCAGGCGATTGGTCCTTCAACCAATCGGAGTGTGCGAGGGGCGGAGTTGGCTCAGCAGGCGGGGCTTGCGGCCCCCAGTGGGCAGGGCCGAGTCTGGATCTCCCTCACTGTCTGCGCAGGCAGTGGAGGCGGACTTCGGTCGGACAGACAGTTCAGGGAGACAGGAGGAGATTGTGGCCGCAGGGCAGGACTTGGACCCACGGGTGGGCTGGGAAGCTCAATCAACATCTGGTGTCGGACTCATGCCCCGAATTATAGCCGACAGTCCCAGGTGAGCGGGGTCACTGGCCGCCATCTTGCACAGGGCGGGGTCACGTTGCATGCGCGGCCATCTTGGTTCAGGAACAGAGTGGGTGGGGCTTCAGGGTCTCTGTTCCCAACTAGGCCCCAGTGCCCGGGAGATGGAGCATCCTGGGCAACCGACTTTTCATCATCGTAGAGTCTCAGACTGGTTATAGCTCGGAAGGAGGCCATTTGGCCAGCTGAGCCCAAGCTGGCTATCTGCAAAAGATTCAGCTAATCCCACTCCCCCTCCCTTTCCCCGTAGCTCTGCAGATTTCTCTCTTTCTGGTACTTATCTAATTACCTTTCGAAAGTCGTGATTGAGTCTGCCTCCACCATCCTTTCAGGCAGTGTATTCCTGATCCTAACCACTAGCTATGTAAAAAATATTTTTCTTATGTTGCCTTTGGTTCTTTTGCTAATCATCTTAAATTTCTGTCCTCTGCTTCTCGGCCCTACTGCCAATGGGCACATTTTCCATCTACTCTGTCCAGTGCACTCATGATTTTGAACACCTCTGTCAAATCTCCTCGCAATATTCTCTGTTCTGAGGAGAACAGCCCCAGCTTCTCCAGACTATCCACGTAACTGAAGTCTCTCATCCCTGTAATCATTCCCGTAAATCTTTTCTGCACCCTCGCCAAAGCTTTCACATAATTAACGAAAATGTGGTGCTCAGAATTGGAGACAATACTCCAAATGTGACCGAACCAATATTTTATGCAGGTTGATCATAATATCCACACTTCTGTATTCTATACCTCTATTCATGAAGCCTAGGATCCCGTAAGTCTTTGTAACCATTTTCTAAACCTGCTCTGCAACCTTCAGTGATTGGTGTACACTTGCTCCTGGGTCTCTCTTTTCATGCACCCCTTTACAATTGTACCATTTAGTTTATATTTCCTCTCCTCATCCGAACAAAATGTATCACTTTTAACTCTTCCACGTTAAATTTAATCTGCCACATATCTGCCTATTCCACCATCGTTTATGTCTTTCTGAAGTCTATCACTATCTTCCTCAGTGTTCACTATCCTTCAAAGATTTGTTTCATCTGCAAATTTGTAAATTGTGCCCTGTACACCCAAGTCTAAGTAATTATTACAGATCAAGAAAAGCAGTAGCCCCAGTAACGACCCCTGGGTAACACCACTTCCTCCAGTCTGAAAAACAACCGTTCACCACTACTCTGTCTGTGACACTTAGCCACTTTCATATCCATGCTGCCACTGTCCCCGTTATTTCATGGGCTTCGATTTTGCTGGTATTGGTAACACGCCCGGGATGACTAAAAATTAAGCCCAGTCTTTTAATCACTTTCAGCCACTGGTCTTAGCATGTACCCCACAGCATCTCTTCGTCCCTCAATATGTGAATAGAGCATCACATCTGCAAACCTGGTTGAAGTTTTTATCCACTCAGCAAATCGATTTTAAGAAAAGCCTGTAGGCCGATGAGGCACTGCTAAGGTGCCAGTGTGCTGCTGGTTTGATTGGCCTTTTGCGTGTCATGGACTCCGTATTTTGGTCTCCATATTTAAGGGTGGGTATACTTGCATTGGAGGTTGTGCAGAGAAAGTTCACAACGTTGATTCCGGAGATGAGGGGATTGATTTATGAAGATAAGTGGAGTAGGTTTGGCTTATACACATTGGAGCTCTGAGGAATGAGAGGTGATCTTATCGAAACTTATAAGATAATGAGTGGGCTTGAGAAGGTGGATGCAGGAAGGATATTTCAACTCAGGGGAAACTAAAACTTGGGGACATATCTTAGAATAAGTGGCCACCGATTTGAAACGGAGATGATGAATTTCTTCTCTGAGGATTGTAAATCTATGGAATCATCTGCCTCAGGGAGCTGTGGAGACTGGGTCTTTGTATATATTTAAGGCAGAGATAGACAGATTTTTGAGTGATAAGGGAGTAAAGGATTATGGGGAGCGGGCAGGGAAGTGAAACTGTGTCCATGATCAGAGCGGTGATGATCTTCTTAAATGGCAGAGCAGGCTCGAGCGTCCAAATATCCTTCTCCTATTTCATATGTTCTAACTGAATATTTCTCCCAGTGTAACGTTTGTTGTATTGAAATGTGTGTATTTTAATCTGCTTCAGGTCCTTGCTCATGCCTGCTGCAATTGTGTAGAAAAGGTATGTGTAAAGAGATGGTCTTTGTATGGAGATGTGAAACAAGGAAACACTACTTGTGTGTGACAGTGACACAGCCTTGTGTCACAAGCAGAACAATGCACCGATACCCTTGTGGTTATGTTTTGAGCAGGGTCAGTTCCCCAATGTTCAAGCTAAGAGCTGGTAGGAATTGGGAGCACCATCAGTAAATAAAATCTAAATGTAAATTCTGATATAGTTTATCTTCATTTATTCCTATTTTAATAGCTTTTGCTGAATGTGGCCCACAACAAGTGCCAGGATATCGGATCAGGCCCACCATAGAAAATGCGTTTGACAGCCCGAAGGTAGACAATGACAGCCAGATTCCCCCCATCCACCAACCTAATCCTTTCTTCACTAACTCAAGCTAGTTTGTAAGATGTGACCTTATTTTGAGAAAGCCATGTTCAGTCGAAGTAATGGCCCCTTCACTTTCCCCAAGAAAACAGCATCTCTCAGGATCTGTCCGAGCATCTTCCTGGTGATCGAGGTCACGTTGGTGGGCCTTTATTCCATGGCTCAGATTTGTCCCCAATTTGGAAAATGGGAACTACATATGCTGGCTTCTAATCTCAGGGAACAGCCCAAGACTCTACTGAGCTGTTGGAGATATGAGCAATGGGCTGACAGAGCGCCCATCCCATCTCTTTATTCACACCTTGGTGGTATCATCTGGAACGTACACGTTTCAGGAATAACCCGCATGGCAACCTTGCTGTCAGTGAAGAGAGATGAGAAAGACTAAAGTGCTTCTTGCCCCTCTCAGTGTGGCCCTGAAGGACTGTGTCCAGGCTGAAGTTCTGTTCCCCCTGTAAGATCCTCCCCCTAGATTGTCCTTTCTCAGCTCCAGCCAGATGATGCTAAACACTCAGGTGCAAAGACAAAATTCCACAGCAACGTGTTGAAAGCAATACTAATTTGCGTGTCTATATAGAGTTATTAACACCAGCGTTGCAGGAGTTATAAACCCCAACTATCAGTATGAACTCGATTCAGTCCGTGATGTGATTCACATCAGCAATAATAGCAGAATCCAACTTGTGAACTCGCTGGTGTCTCAGCAGGTACTGTTTGCTTTTAAAAATCTTCACACAGTCAGAACATTTAAAAGGTCTCTCCCCAGTGAGAACTCGCTGGTATGTCCGCAGGTGGGATGACCGAGTGAATCCCTTCCCACACTCAGAGCAGGTGAATGACCTCTCCCAGGTGTGAACTCGCTGGTGTGTCAGGAGACACTGTTTGCTTTTAAAACTCTTCTCACAGTGAGAACATTTAAAAGGTTTCTCCCCAGTGTGAACTCGCTGATGTGTCCGCAGGGAGGATGATGTCGTGAATCCCTTCGCACAGTCGGAGCAGATGAAAGGCTTCACCCCAGTGTGAACTCGCTTGTGTATTAGCAGGTGGGCTAACCGAGTTAATCCCTTCCCACAGTCGAAGCAGGTGAACGTCCTCTCCCCGGTGTGAATTCGATGATGCGTTTCCAGCTGGGACAGGTAGTTGAATCGTTTCCCACAATCCCCACATGTACACGGTTTCTCCCCAGTGAGATGCACTTGTGTCTCTCCAGTTTTGACGATCGGCTGAAGCCTTGTCCACATACAGAGCACGTGTACCGTTTCTCCCCACTGTGAACGTTGCCTTCTGCTTCCATGATCAAAAGCTGATGATATTCCAGTTCGAATGGATCGAGTGACTGTCAGATCTCAAGGTGATGGTTGGTTTGAGCTTCCAGTCTAGAAATCCTCCCCTTTTAACACCCTGTAAAGTGAATTTCCAGCAGGAAAAAAGGAGTGTGGGAAGAACCCACAAAAACACAAAGGCACATTGTGAAATTAAGCTTCATGAATCTGGTCACTTGTGGGGCCGGCACTAGCAAAAAGTGACCATGAAAGCTGCCGGATTGTCGTTAAAACACATCTAGGTCACTGCTGTACTTCAGGGAAGGGTACCCACCTCCCTCGACAGGCCCATATGGGAAATTGTTGGTCCCACTGGGCCCAGAAGTACTGGGGGGAAACCCAGCAGCTTCTCCCCCTCTCAATCCAGCTCAAACTGAAGCAACAAACATACCCACACAGGAGGCCAGGGAGCGACTTCCACATCCAGCGCCCACCTGATACAGATCAGCTGGGAATTGCTAGGCCTGCTGTATAAATGTAAGTTGTTGTTTTCCTTGTGTGGGGAAGGAGCTGCCCCCGGGGTTTGCTGGTGCCGGGAGTGGAACCTGACTCGGGGCCCCGAGAGCCGCATGCCCGCTGCCCGGGGCCCTGAGAGCCGCGTTGCCCGAGAGTCGCACGGTGTTCTGCCCGGGGCCCTGAGAGCTGCGTTGCCCGGGGACCGCACGCCATGGTGCCCGGGGCCCTGAGATCCACACGCCATGCTGCCCAGGGACCCGAGAGTCGCGTTTCCCAGGGGCCTCACGCCGTGTTGCCGGGGGGGGGGGGGGGTGCTTCACCGGCAGCTCTGACTCTGGGACTGAGAACCACACTCGGTGAAAAAGGAGGCAGACAAAAAGCAGGAAACTATAGACCAGTCTGCCTAACATGTGTGATTGGGAAAATGTGGGGGTCCATTATTAAAGAAGCAGTCGCAGGGCATTTGGAAAAGCATAATTTGGTAAGGCAGAGTCAGCATGGATTTATGAAGAGGAAGTCATGTCTGACAAATTTGTTGGAATTTGTTGAGGATATAACTAACAGGGTGGATAAAGTAGCTGTGTATTTGGACTTCCAGTTGGCATTTGACAATGTGCCACATGAAAGGTTACTGCACAAGATAAAAGTTCACGGGGTTGGGAGTAATATATTAGCATGGATTGAGGATTGGCTAACTAAGAGAACACAGAGAGTTGGGATAAATGGTTCATTCAGTGTTGGCAATCATTAATTAGTGTCAAATGCCTACTGGAAGTTCAAATACATCAGATCCACTTCATCCACCCTGTTCGTTTCATCCTCAAAGAATTCCAGCAAATTTGACAAATATGACTTCCTCTTCATAAATCCATGCTGTCTCTGCCGTAGGCATCGTGGCTGGGACCCCCATTATTTACAATCTATGTTAACGATTTTGAAGAAGGGACAGAGTGTAATCTCACCAGGTTTGCTGACGTTACAAAGATGGGACGAAAAGCAATGTGTGAGGAAGACACAGAATCTGCAAGAGGACATAGAATGGCTAAGTGAGTGGGCAAAAATTTGGCAGATGGAGTATAATGTTGGAAAGTGTGAGGTCATGCACTTTGGCACAAAAAATCAAAGAGCAAGTTATTACTTAAATGGATAAAGATTGCAAAGTGCTGCATTACAGCGGGACCTGGAGGAACTTATGCATGAAACACAAAAGGTTAGTATGCAGGTACAGCAAGTGATCAGGAAGGCCAATGGAGTCTCGGCCTTTATTGCAAAGGGGATAAAACCAAGGAAGTTTTGCTGCAGTTATACAGGTTATTGGTGAGGCTCACACCTGGAATACTGCATGCAGTTTTGTTTTTCATATTTACAAAATGATACACTTGCTTTGGAGGCAGTTCAGAAAAGGTTCACTAGGTTGATTCTGGAGATGAGGGTGTTGACTTATGAGAAAAGGTTGAGGAGGTTGGGTCTCTACACATTGGAATTCAGAAGAAAGAGAGGTGATTTATCAAACCGTACAAGATTATAATGGGGTTTGACAAGATGGATGGAGAGAGGATGATTCCACGGATAGAGGAGACTAGAACTAGGGGGCATAATCTTAGATTAAGATGTCGCCCATTTAAACCGGAGATGAGAAGGAATTTCTTCTCTCACAGGGTTGTAAATCTGTGGAATTCGCTTCATCAGAGAGCTGAGGAACCTGGGACATTGAATAAATTTAAGACACAGATAGACAGTTTTTGAACCGATAAGGGAATAAGAGATTATGGGGAGTGGGCAGGGAAGTGGACCCGAGTCCATGATCGGCTCAGCCATGATCGTATTAAATGTAGATGTCTCTGCAAGATCCTGCAACTCCCCTGGGAGGACAGGCGTAGCAACATCAGTGTCCTCGTCCAGGCTAACATCCTGATAGAGAATTCAAACAGGCTGCATTTAGACTGGTTGAGAAAACAGAGACTCCCATGTCTACATGCGACTGAGCACATTGCATTCAGTCATCAATCAACTTGACATTTCAGGACGTTTCACAGTGAGTCAATTCGGGGTTAAAAATATATCAATTGAGCCAATAAGGTCAAAGGAGGCGAGTTCTTTTCCGTAAATTGAACCAGGTATAAGTACAGCCATTTTGACCAGGTGGTCTCAGAAGGACAAAGGCCTGGCTTAAAGCCAGAAGTTTGTTGCTGCTGCCAGAATAAAGTTACATTAAAACTACAATCGGAGTTCGTATTTCATTGGAAATTAGGAGGTCTAACAATGTTGGCGTTACAAACAGGATCCCTGAGGGAAGAAACTGAAGTTTGTACATCGGATCTACATACTGAAGTAAGGACTCCTCTTTAAAAAAGTCCTCGGTCAAAAGTCTAAATTCGCCTCTCCTTCTATGCGATTCCGAAAGCCTTCGGTTTGCGAACCCTCCGGTTGGTAGTCGGCTCGAGGTCCCATAGATGTCTAACTTCGGCGGTGTGTTAGTTAATTAATCACCGACCCACTGATCGGCTGGAAAGCCTGCGACTCGAGACCCTAGTAAAGAAATCTGCAGTGAGCCTTCAGTTACCCTCTTCAAGCTCTCTTTCATTGTTTGCACGATTCTCTCTGCCTGATAATTGGATGCTGGTTTGAAAGGCGCAGATGTTACATGTTTGATTCCATTGCGCGTCATGAACTCTTTGAACTGGGCATTGGTGAAACACAGCCCGTTGTCATTCACAAGGGCATCCGGCAGACCGTGCATGGCAAACATGGCCCACAGGCTTTCAGTGGTGGCAGCGCCCTCTAAGCCTTCGACAGAATTGTGGATGCATAAGCAACCGGTTGCATTTTCCAAGATTCATTAGCTTGATGCAAGACACATCCGACACATGTATGAGGAAGCATCACATGCTAGTACCAAACGCATACATGGATCACACAAGACAAGCAATTTGAGCATAACAGTTTTCTCGCTTTTACAAAGGCATTTTCTTAGCTTTTAACCCTTTACCCATTCGTCTCCTTTATGCAGTAAGGCGTGCAGTGGTTCTAACCGTGTGCTGAAAACCGATAGGAAGTTACAAAAGTAGTTCAGGAGTACTAGAAACGAACGCAGCTCCGTCACGTTCTGTGGCCTAAGTGCATCTTGCTTGCTTCCATCTTCGAATCTGTTGGCGTGATGCCGTCCACTGCAATTCTTCTCCCCAGGAACTCGACTTCAGGTGCAAAGAAAATGCACTTCGAGCGTTTTAACCTGAGCCCCACGTGATTAATCCGATTAAGGATCTCCTCCAGGTGTGCAAATGCACCATTGTGTCCCGACCTGAAACACAGACCACAGTGCTTGGGACCGACTTCAGT
This sequence comes from Pristiophorus japonicus, assembly GCF_044704955.1. NCBI lineage: Eukaryota > Metazoa > Chordata > Chondrichthyes > Pristiophoridae > Pristiophorus > Pristiophorus japonicus. The sequence continues at coordinate 394,060 of NW_027252582.1, read as the reverse complement.
AAACTTTCCATGTTTCTCTGGAATATCGCCGCAGCTGATCGACTCCCAAACGGGCATCTGTTGTAAATGAAGAGAGCTTTGTGCGTATTGATGCAGGTGAGGCCCTTCGATTATTCCTCCAGCTCTTGTGTCATTTCGGCCGAGGTCGATTCCATCTTCATGAACATCTTTCCTCCCGCCAGTTTCACAAAAAGCTCGTCTGCCTTTGGAAGCGGGTATTGATCCTGCAGGGAGAAACGATTGATAGCTACTTTGTATTTACCACAGATTCTGAGTGTGCCATCTCCCTTGAGGACTGGAACAATCGGACTGGCCCGCTCATTGAAATCGATCCGTGAAATGATGCCCTCTTATTGCAGCTGGTCCATCTCGATCTCCACCCTCTCTCTCATCATGTTCAGTACTGCTCACACCTTGTGGTGAAAGGGTCGCGCACCCGGAATTATGCGGATCTGCACTTTTGCTCCTTGGAACTTCCCGATGTCTGGTTCAAACAGCAAAGGGAACTTGTTTTAGACCTCGGCACATGAAGTGTTGTTGACGGACGAGAGTGCTCGGACGTTGTCCCAGTTCCAGCGTAGCACCCCAGTCAGCTCCTGCCGAGCAGCGTGGGACCATCGCCCGGTACCAGCCAAAGTGTCAACTTGTGCACCGCTCCATCGTAGAAGAGCTTTACAGCAGCAATGCCGATTACGATAATCAGTTCCTTTGTGTAAGTTCTCAGTTTAGTGTAAATGGGAGGCAGGTCTCGCCTTGAGGCCTTGCTGCATCTCAATTTATCGGAAGTCTTTTTGCTCATAATGGACTCGCTCGCACCCGTGTCCAGCTCCATTGACAACGACAGTCCATTAATTCAAACTTCAACTTTATCGGGGACACTCTGTGGTAAATGTGTGCACCGCATATACCTCTGCCTCCTAAGCCTGAGGCTCTGGTTCATTGTGATCCACCATGGATCTGTCCTCCTCTGAAACATGATGGTTTGCAGGATTAGCAGTGTTTGCAGCTCGCCTGCACATACGTTGGAGGTGTCCCATTGTTCCACAGCACTTGCAAACGTAGCCATTGAAGTGGCATGAAAGGAAATGATGATCACCCCCGCAGCGCCAACAAGATGTTAATGGCCAAGCATTCATCACCCTTGATGGTGGAATCTGAGACATGCAATCAGAGTCATCTTCACCAGCAGTCCTTCGAAGCGAGGATGACTTGCTTCCACGCCAAAAAGGAATGAGTTCACAGTTGCTTCAATGAAGGACCTAATATTCGAGATCCCAAATTACATCTTGGAGGGTGGAAGATGCCTCTGCTTGGAATTTTTTTAACGTGTGGTGGCCGTTGCACACCAGCCACCACACCGGCTTGACGGAGCTAGGTCTTGGTCCAGTGGCATCCCTGGTTGGAATCCCTGTGTACAGTCCCAGGGCTAGAGTCCCCATGTACAGTCCCAGGGTAAGAATCCCCATGTACAGTACCAGAGTAAGAGTCCCCATGTACAGTCCCAGGGTTAAAATCCCCATGTACAGTCCCATGGTTAGAGTCCCCATGTACAGTCCCAGGGTTAGAATCCCCATGTACAGTCCCAGGGTTATTAGCTCATAAGATCATAAGAAATAGGAGCAGGAGGAGGTCATATGGCACCTCGAGCCTGCTCCGCCATTCAATAAGATCATGGCTGATCTGATCATGGACTCAGCTCCACTTCCCCGCCCGCTCCCCATAACCCTTCATTCCCTTATCACTCAAAAATCTGTCTACCTCTGCCTAAAATATATTCAATGATCCAGCCTCCACAGCTCTTCGGAGCAGAGAATTCCATAGATTAACATCGCTCTGAGTGAAGACATTTCTCCTCATCTCAGTTCTAAATGGGCGGCCCTTTATCCTAACATCATGCACTCTAGTTCTAGTGTCCCGCACCATTGGAAATATCCTCTCTGCATCCACCTTGTCGAGGCTCCTCGTTATCTTATATGTTTTGATAAGATCACCTCTCATTCTTCTGAACTCCAATGTGTATCGGCCCAACTTACTCAACCTATCCTCATAAGACAATCCTGTTCATCTCTGGAATCAACCTCTGAAAAGCCTCCAATGCAAGTATATCCTTCCTTAAATACTGAGACCAAAATTACACACAATACTCCAAGTGTGGCCTCACCAATACTGTGTAAAGATGTAGCTTACACTTCTGCTTTTATATTTCCTGATTACTTGCTGTACTTGCATAAACATTTTTTGTGTTTTATGCACAAGGACCCCCAGGTCCCTCTGTACTATGGCACTTTGCAATTTTTCTCCATTTTAATTATAATTTCCTTTTCTATTATTTCTGCCAAAGTGGACAACTTCTTGGTTTCCCACATTATAATCCATCTGCCAAAGTTTTAGAAACTCATTTAGCCTGTTCATATCCCTTTGCAGATTTTATGTGTCCTGACAATTTTTTTCCCACCCATCTATGTATCATCAGCAAACTTGGCTACATTACATTCGGTCCTTTATCCAATCATTAGTATAGATTGTAATTCGTTGAGGACCCAGCACCAATCCGTGCGGCTCCACACTAGTCAACACTTGCCAACCGGAAAATGACCCATTTATCCCGACTCTCTGTTTTCAGTTAGTTAATCAATCCTCAATCCTCAATCCATGCAAATATACTCCCCCCAACCCCATGAGCGTTTACCTTGTGCCGTTAACCTCTTATGTGGCACCTTATCAAATGCCTTCTGGAAATCCAAATGCACCACATCCATTGGCCCCCCTTATCCACCCTGCTTCTTAAATCGTCAAAGAACCCCAGTAAATATGTCCAACATGATTTCCCCTTTCATAAACGAGCCCAAGGTGGACGGAGGAAACGTTTCAAGGACACTCTCAAAGCGTCCTTGATGAAGTGCAACATCATCACCGACACCTGGGAGTCCCGAGCCAAAGACCGCCCTAATTGGAGGAAGTGCATCCGGGAGGGCGTTGAGCACCTCGGGTCTCGTTGCTAAAAGCATGCAGAAATCAAGCTCAGGTAGCGGAAGGTTCTCATATTGGACTCACTGTTCGAGTGGAAGCTAGTTTTCCTCGATTCTGACGGACTGCCTGCGATGATGATGAATGAGCACTTTAGGGGGTGAGGACATTTCCCGCTGTCCCACTGATAACATAATGTAAAATGAATTGTGTACCTTCACAGTCAGGGGATACATAACATTGATTTGTTTCATTATCTTTAGGTGTCTTACAATCTCAAGATACCATAAATATATAATTGGTAGAGTTAGCTGCTGTTTTACAATCACAATTCTCCACTTGTGCTTGTGCAGACACACGCTCATGCACGTTAACTGTCAACGTCCTTTCCACACTGTGGAAATGCAAGCGATTGAGTCTCAGATCAGGAATTTCTCCAATCAGTTCTTGACGTTATTCTCTGTCATTAATTTGTGAGGAGTTAGGAAATGAACAACATGGTTTTGGAAGAGTGCAAGTTTACGGGGGGGGGGAGGGTGTAAGAAGGGACACCGGCCAGGAGAATGATGGAATATTCAAGTCTAGAGGTAGAAAAGGCAGAGATAAGGTTTTCAGCAATAGATGGTTCACCTGCTGTTGTTCCTCAGTCTGCAACCACTGTTCACTTGCAGCTGTAGACCGTTCTCTATCACTCCATCATTTACCCGAGTTCTAATTATGCGAGACAGAAAATTAAATAAATATTGATAAAGTGACGTGGATTGGGACTCCCTCTGACCTTTCTCCCCAGACCCACAGGACCAGTGTGTATCTGAGTCAATGGGACACTCTCTGACCTTTCTCCCCAGTCTATCGCCAGGACCAGTGTGCATCTGAGTCAATGGGACTCTCTCTGACCTTTCTCCCCAGAACCCCAGGACCAGTGTGTACCTGAATCAATGGGACACTCCCTGACTTTTCTCCCCAGACCCCCAGGACCAGTGTGTATCTGAGTCAATGGGACGCTCTCTGACTTTTCTACCCAGTCTCCCAGGACCAGTGTGTATCTGGGTCAATGGGACTCTCTCTCACCTTTCTCCCCAGACCTCAAGGACCAGTGTGTATCTGAATCAATGGGACTCTCTGATCTTTCTCCCCAGTCTATCCCCAGGACCAATGAGTATCTGAGTCAATGGGACTCTCTCTGATCTTTCTCCCCAGACTCCCAGGACAAGTGTGTATCTGAGTCAATGGGGCTCTCTCTGACCTTTCTCCCCAGTCCCCCTGGACCAGTATGTATCTGAGTCAATGGGACTCTCTCTGATCTTTCTCCCCAGTCCATCACCAGGACCAGGTTGTATCTGAATCAAATGGGACTCTCGCTTACCTTTAGCCACTATCGATGTATGGAAGGTCTTTGAATCAATAGTTTTCTCTTTTTGGTGCTCGCACAATCCTGGGCTGGTTCACCTGGTATTGTTCCTCAGTCTACAATCCCTGTTAATTCCTGCTGTGGACCTTTCTCAAGCACTCCTACATTCACTGGTACATCGAATCAAGTCAGAAAATGAGAACAATATTATCGGTGTGAAATAGAGTGCGATGTTAACCTACTTTGTAATTATTGGTCGAAACAAACATTGAAGTAAAAATAATTCCATATTCTGCGTTTAGAGACTCCTCATATACCGGCCATGCATTTACCAGGAGTAGGTTACATATTAAAGATACAAACCCCACCCCTGCCCCTTCTCTCCATATCCCTTGATCCATTTCGCCCAAAGGGCCACATCTAACTCCCTTTTGAATTTTTCCAATGAACTGGCCTCAACAACTTTCTGTGGCAGAGAATTCCTCAGGTTCTCAATTCTCTGAGTGAAGAAGTTTCTCTTCATCTCGGTCCTAATTGGCTTACCCCTTATCCAAAGGCTATGTCCCCTTGTTCTGGACTTCCCCAACATCTGGAACATTCTTCCTGCATCTAACCTGTCCAGTCCTGTCAGAATTTTATGTGTTTCTATGAGATCGCCTCTCATTCTACTAAATTCCAGTGAGTATAAGCCTAGCCGATCCAGTCTGTCCTCATATGTCAAACCTGCCATCCCCGGACTCAGTCTGGTGAACCTTCGCTGCACTCCCTCATAGCAAGAATGTCCTTCCTCAGATTAGGAGAATAAAACTGCACACAATACTCCAGGTGTGGTCTCACCAAGGCCCTGTACAATAGCAGTGAGACCTTCCTGCTCCTATACTCAAATCCTCTCGGTATGAAGGCCAGCATGCTTTCTCTGCTATCTACAATCACTGCCCATTCCTTTATATGCCTGACTAAAGCCCATCCAGGTCACACCCGCCCAGCCTCCACCAGTCTGACTTTCCCTCGTATTTTGCTTTCTCTCAGTTACACCTCAGACAGAGAGAGAGCTGACAGACAATATATTCAGCTCAGACAACTCAGCAACTTTCCTGGAGCGTTGGCCAGCTTTAATGACACTGATTAACAAGGGGCTTAATCCCTCCCACTGTCTGGGGCTCTCACTGTGTCCGGAGAGACAACAATGAAGATCGAACTCGGTCTCAATTCGTGTCTGAGAGAGGGACCGCCCACCGTGTGTGAGGTCACAGCCACGCCCACACAGCGCGCGGTACTTGGCCCCGCCCACCGTGTGTGAGGTCAGGGACCCGCCCACTCAGACCCTGATCCCAACAACGAGAATGCTGCAATGTCAGAGAATAAAGAGAGAAGGTGCTGGGAACAGTCAGCCTGAGAGCTCAGGCAGTGTGTGTGGGGAGAGAGAGAGAGAATGGAGCTGAGGGAAGATCATTGTCATTGGCCTGACATTCAGGGCCACGGGGCTTTACCTGCTGCTGGGGGCAGTGCAGCTGAAAGATTGAGTGACAATATACAGCATTGTTTCCTGACACAACATGTTAGTGCAGTAACTGGGGAAAACCAGAGATTGGATTTGGTGTTTAGTAGTGAAACTGACCTCGGATCAGGCCTCCGTGTGGGGAACATCTGGGTAACACTGATCACATTATACCGTCCCGATTGGCCGGGAGAACCAAAGGGACTGAAACCTGCGACACGGACCGCATTTCAGGGCAAACTTCTCCAAACTGGCAGAGGATTGGAACAGGTAAATTGGTCAACACTCCTCGGTGGTGGTGTGACCGATGTTGGATGAAAATGGAAAGGTTTTAAGAACAAGTTTAAAAATGTGGGTAAACAAACGTAGTCAAAATCAAAAGATAGAAATGTGGTAAGAAAAAGCCAAGGTGGGCGACTGGCTCTGCACGAAGATGTGAACAGAAAAGTTTCCATAAATTAAATAAATTTAACACTTAAATAAATAGGCTGAATACAAGGAACAATGAAAGAAAACGAAGGCTGCTTTTTGACCAGGAAAAAGTCTCTGGGAATAAAAGGATTGTAGACAACTGGCCATCATGGGCAGAGCTTTTTCAGTTACGTGCAGAGTCCGAGAACTATCAAAGTCTATATTGGGCCACGGAAGGGCGTTAAAGGACAGGTTACACAGGACTCACTGAGTATGGCTTAAATATTAGTGAGTACTTTGCATCAGTCTTCACCCTTTAACATCATGCTCAAATATTAGAATTTACTAATAATACTAGTTTTATCAGTAATATAAACATCGATAAACATATTGTTTTAGAAAACATTCAGAACTTAAAAAGAGATAGAGCAGCTGGGCAGGAGGATATCCACCTGCTAGTCGCCCGGAAGATGGGACATGTGCTGTTTGAGGGTCCTCCGGGAGATGGGATATGTGGTGTGTGAGGGTCCTCCGGGAGATGGGACATGTGCTGTGTGAGGGTCCTCTGTGAGATGGGACATGTGCTGTGTGAGAGTCTTCCGGGAGATGGGACATGTGCTGTGTGAGGGTCCTCCGGGAGATGGGAAATGTGCTGTTTGAGGTTCCTACTGGAGATGGGACATGTGGTGTTTGAGGGTCCTCTGGGAGATGGGACATGTGCTGTTTGAGTGTCCTCCGGGAGATGGGACATGTGGTGTGTGAGGGTCCTCCGGGAGATGGGAGATGTGCTGTGTGAGGGACCTCTGTGAGATGGGACATGTGGTGTGTGAGGGTCCTCCGGGAGATGGGACATGTGCTGTGTAAGGGTACTCTGTGAGATGGGACATGTGCTGTGTGAGCCCCTCCGGGAGATGAGACATGTGGTGTGTGAGGGTCCTCCGGGAGATGGGACATGTGCTGTGTGAGGGTCCTCCGCGACATGGGACACGTGCTGTGTGAGCCCCTCCGGGAGATGGGACATGAGCTGTGTAAGTGTCCTCCGGGAGATGGGAAATGTGCTGTGTGAGGGTCCTCCGGGAGATGGGACATGTGCTGTGTGAGCCCCTCCGGGAGATGGGACATATGCTGTGTGAGCCACTCCGGGAGATGGGACATGTGCTGTGTAAGGGTCCTCCGGGAGATGGGAAATGTGCTATGTGAGGGTCCTCCGGGAGATGGGACATGGGCTGTGTGAGCCCCTCCGGGAGATGGGACACGTGCTGTGTGAGCCCTTCCGGGAGATGGGACATGTGCTGTGTAAGGGTCCTCCGGGAGATGGGAAATGTGCTGTTTGAGGGTCCTCCGGGAGATGGGAAATGTGCTGTGTGAGCCCCTCCGGGAGATGGGACATGTGCTGTGTGAGCCCCTCCGGAAATGGGACATGTGCTGTGTGAGCCACTCCGGGAGATGGGACATGTGCTGTGTGAGCCCCTCTGGGAGGTGGGTCATGTGCTGTGTGAGGGTCCTCCGGGAGATGGGACATGTGATGTGTGAGGGTCCTCCGGGAGATGGGTCATGTGCTGTGTGAGGTTCCTCCGGGAGATGGGACATGTGCTGTGTGAGGGTCCTCCAGGAGATGGGACATGTGCTGTGTGAGGGTCCTCCTGGAGATGGGACATGTGCTGTGTGAGGGTCATCCGGGAGATGGGACATGTGCTGTGTGAGGGCCCTCCGGGAGATGGGACATGTGCTGTGTGAGCGTCCTCCGGGAGATGGGACATGTGCTGTGTGAGGATCCTCTGGGAGATCGGACATGTGCTGTGTGGGGTCCTCCGGGAGATGGGGCATGTGCTGTGTGACGGTCCTCCGGCAGATAGGACATGTGCTGTGTGGGGTCCTCCGGGAGATGGGACATGTGCTGTGTGACGGTCCTCCGGGAGATGGGACATGTGCTGTGTGAGCCCCTTCAGGAGATGGGACATGTGCTGTGTGACGGTCCTATGGGAGATGGGACATGTGCTGTGTGATGTTCCTCTGGGCGATGGGACTTGTGTTGTGTGAGGGTCCTCCGGGAGATGGGACATGTACTGTGTAAGCCCCTCCGGGAGATGGGAAATGTGCTGTGTGAGGGTCCTCCGGGAGATGGGACATGTGCTGTGTGACGGTCCTCTGGGAGATGGGACATGTGCTGTGTGAGGGTCCTCTGGGAGATGGACATGTGCTGTGTGAAGGTCCTCCGGGAGATGGGGCGTGTGCTGTGTGACGGTCCTCCGGGAGATAGGACATGTGCTGTGTGACGGTCCTCTGGGAGATGGGACATGTGCTGTGTGAGGGTCCTCTGGGAGATGGACATGTGCTGTGTGAAGGTCCTCCGGGAGATGGGGCGTGTGCTGTGTGACGGTCCTCCGGGAGATAGGACATGTGCTGTGTGGGGTCCTCCGGGAGATGGGACATGTGCTGTGTTACGGTCCTCCGGGAGATGGGACATGTGCTGTGTGAGCCCCTTCAGGAGATGGGACAAGTGCTGTGTGACGGTCCTCTGGGAGATGGGACATGTGCTGTGTGATGTTCCTCTGGGCGATGGGACTTGTGTTGTGTGAGAGTCCTCCGGGAGATGGGACATGTACTGTGTAAGCCCCTCCGGGAGATGGGAAATGTGCTGTGTGAGGGTCCTCCGGGAGATGGGACATGTGCTGTGTGAAGGTCCTCCGGGAGATGGGACATGTGCTGTGTGAGGGTCCTCTGGGAGATGGGACTTGTGTTGTGCGAGCCCGTGGCAAGTAGGTTTAAGAGCTCACTCTGAAATAGTTCCTACAGATTGGAAGGAGGCTAATAAAGTCCCCATTTTACTAAAAATGTGACAAGGCAGACCCGCGTAACCAGAGGCCCATCAGTTTAACATCAGTAATATGTAGATGCTTGAAAGATGCATAGAGGATGCAATATATGAATACTTGGTACGGGAGGGACATATTAGGAACTCCACAACCCACAATAAAGAGTTCATGTCTCACAACTCTAATTGTATTTTTTGAAGAAGTTACAAAGTTAGTGGATGAGGGAAACCCAGTAGACATTATCTGCTTAGATTTCCAAAAAACCTTTTGACAAGGTACATCACAAGAGGCTTCTCTATAAATCGGAGCCCCTGGTACTAGTGAAATATGTTGAGCTGGATACAGAACTGGCTGGCAGAATGCAGGTAAAGAGCAGTTATCGATGGATTTTGATCTGTTTGGTACCGGTCACCAGTGGTGTCCTGCAGGGATCAGTGTTGGGACCATTTTATTGTACTATTTTTATTAATGATCTGGATTTTGGTGTCGGGGCACAATTTTGAAATGATACCAAGATCTGTGCGAGTGTGCGAACTGTAGAAGAGGCTCGTTTGATTCAGGTAGATTTTAATGTGTTGGGACACTGGCCTCATGACTGGAAAATGATGTATAACTTAGATAAGTTCAGTGTTATGTATGTGGGCAGGGCAAATGCTCAACATTCATACACCCTCCAGGGAAAGGCAGTAAAGATGGTGGAGATAGAAAGAGATTTGGGCATTCTAGTGAATACATCCTTAAAGGTGCACGAGGAATGCGGTGTAGCGACAGTTGGAGCAAATAGGGTGTTGGGGTGTATCCATAGGACAATTGAAAATAAGACGAGGACTACTGTTTTGTCTGCGTACAAGACCTTAGTCAGGCCACACTTGGAATACTGTGTCCAGTTTTGGTCTCCTCACATGGTGGGTGATATTGTGGTTGTGGAAAATGTCACTCGACTAATTCCAAGTCTAAAGCATCTTCATTACCAAGGTAGGTTTAAAGAGTTGGGACTCTTTACCTGAGAGCAGTGTAGACTTGGGGCGATATGATTGCGGTTTATAACATAATGAAGGTGAAAGAGAGTGTTCCAGCTGAACGTTTATTTCAATTAAGTAGGTTAGGCAGGACCAGGGGGCACACATTTCAGTTGTAAAAGGCTAGATCTAGGTTAGACATCAGGAGGTGGTTCTTTTCCCAGAGAACAGTAGACCTCTGGAACAAGCTGCCCTCTCATGTGGTGGATGCAAACTCACTGAATTCCTTCAAGTAAAAGCTGGATTTGTTTCTGGCTGCCGCAGAGATTAACACTTACAGAAGGTAATTTAATGGCCAGAGTGATCTCCTGGACTAGTTTCCATCGCTTACATGGGTTGGAGCTAAATTTCCCAGATTTAATTTTCCCAAATTGTCCTAGTTTTTTTTTTAAATCTGTATTTTTGCCTCTCCCAGGAGATCACATGGATTCGGGGGGAGTGGAGTGTATACGCTGTGATATATCGCAATTGTTTGGGACACGCTTGATGGATCAGATGGTCTTTATCTGTCCGTCGTTTTTCTTATGTATTAAAACGTTTCCTCTTCACTGTCCGCCGAACAATCGCAGGGCAGCTACAGCACTGATTAGATACGGAATAAATCTCATGCCCCGAATTCCAGCCCACAGGCCCCGTGGTGACAGGCCCGGGGGAGCGGGGTCTCTGGCCGCCATCTTGCACAGGGCGGGATCAGGGTGCATGCGCGGCCATCTTGGTTCAGGAACAGAGAGTGGGCGGTGCTTCGGGGTCTCTATTCCCAACTGGGTCCCAGTGCCTGGGAGATGGAGCATCGGGGTCAACACATTTTCATCATCATAGAATCAGAGACTGGTTACAACATGGAAGGAAGCCATTTGGCCCGTCGAGCCCACGCCGGCAATCTGCAAGAGATTCTACTAATCCCACTCTATCTACTCTGACCAGACCCCTCATGATTTTGAACACCTCTGTCAAATCTCCTCTCAATCTTCTCTGTTCTGAATACACCCAACTTCTCCAGACTATCCACGTAACTGAAGTCCCTCATCCCTGGAATCATTCTCGTGAAACTTTTCTGCACGCTCTCAAAAGGCCTTCGTATACTTACTGAAATGTGGTAGCCAGAATTGCTCCAGTTCAGTCAACAAGCTCCCCGCTGGAGAGGAACTAAACTATAGAACCACTCTCAACCTGTTCAAACTTCGTCGTCTCCAGGCTAGCTCCAAGACCAACCCAATCTCTGTCGTGAGCTACCACACACGGACAATAGCTGTGTCTGTGAACATATAGAGGCAGAACCTCAAGTCCTACTCGACGTATTTACTGAGGCGTACCAAAGCATGGGCCTTACACTTAACATCCGTAAGACAAAGGTCCTCCAACCGCCTGTCCTCGCTGCACAGCACTCCCTCCACCGAACCCCCGCCTCGCAGTCATCAAAATCCATGGCGCGGCCCTGGACAATGTGGACCATTTCCCAAACCTCCGAAACCTCTTATCAACAAGAGCAGACATTGACGACAAGATTCAACACCGCCTCCAGTGCAGCCTTCGGTCTCTTGAGGAAAAGAGTGGTTGAAGAGCATGCCCTCAAATCTGCCACTAAGCTTATGGTTTTTAGGGCTGTAGTAATACCAACCCTCCTGTGTTGCTCAGATACATGGATCATGTACAGTAGACACCTCAAGTTGCAGGAGAAATACCACCAATGATGTCTCCGCAAGATCCTACAAATTACCTGGGAGGACAGACACACCAACATTAGCATCGTTGGCCAGGCCAACATCCCCAGCATTGAAGCACTGACATCATTTGATAAGCTCCGCTGGGCAGGCCACATTGTTCGCATGCCAGACACGAGACTCCCAAAGCAAGCAGTCTACTCAGAACTCCTTCACAGCAAATGAGCCAAAGTTGTGGCAGAGGAAACGTTACAAGGACACCCTCAAAGCCTCCCTGATAAAGTGCAACATCCCCACCTGGGAGCCCCTGACCAAAGACCGCCCTAAGTGGAGGAAGAGCATCTGGGAGGGCGCTGAGCACCTCGAGTTTTATCATCGAGAACATGCAGAAATCGACCGCAGGCATCAGAAAGAGCGTGCGGCAAACCTGTCCCACCTACCCCTTCCCTCAACGACTATCTGTCCCACCTGTGACATGGACTGTGGCACTCGTATTGGACTGTTCGGCCACCTAAGGACTCATTTTTAGTGTGGAAGCATGTCTTCCTCGTTCCGAGGGACTGCCTGTGATGATGATGACCCAGAACTGCACACAATACTCCAGTTGAGACCGAACCAGAGTTTTACGTGGGTTCAACATAATATTCACACTTCTGTACTCAGTACCTCTATTCATGAAGCCTAGGATCCCGTCAGTCTTTGTAAACACTTTCTCAACCTGTGCTGCCACCTTCAGTGATTGGTGCACACATACTCCTGGGTCTCTCTGTTCACACACCCCTTTAAATTGTACCCTTTACTTTATATTTCCTCTCCTTTTTCTTCCTCCCAAAATGTATCACTTTTAAACCTCAATATGTTAAATTTCATCTGCCACATGTCTGCCCATTCCACCAGTCTGTCTGACATTCTGAAGTCTATCACTACCTCCTCACTGTTCTCTGTACTTCCACGTTTTGTGTGAGCTGTAGATTTGGAAATTGTGCCCTGTATACCCAAGTCTAGGTCATTAATATAGATTAAAAAAAGCAGTGACCCCAATACCGACCTCTGGGGAACACCACATCCATTGGTCCCCCTTATCCACCCTGCTTCTTAAATCGACTCACTGTTTTCAGTTAGTTAATCAATCCTCAATCCATGCAAATATACTCCCACCAACCCCATGAGCGTTTACCTTGTGCCGTTAACCTCTTATGTGGCACCTTATCAAATGCCTTCTGTAAATCCAAATGCACCACATCCATTGGTCCCCCTTATCCACCCTGCTTCTTAAATCGTCAAAGCACCCCAGTAAATATGTCCAACATGATTTCCCCTTTCATAAATCCATGCTGACTCTGCTTGATTGAATCATTCATTTTCAAATGTTCCGCTGCTGCTTCTTTAATAATGGACTCCAGCATTTTCCCAACGACAGATGTTAGACTAACTGGTCTATAGTTTCCTGCTTTTTGTCTGTGTTCTTTTTTAAAATAGAAGCATTACATTTGCGGTTTTCCAATCTGCTGGGACTGCACCAGAATCCAGGAAATTTTGGTAGATTACAACAAATGCATCCACTATTTCTACAGCCACTTCTCTTAAGACCTGAGGATGTAAGCCATCAGGTCCAGGTGACTTGTCCACCTTCATTCCCATTATATTACCCAGTACTACTTCATTCGGGATAAGAATTGTATTAAGTTCCTGCCTCCATCGAGCCGCTTGATTATCCACTTAGAAATATAGAAACTTAGAAACTTAGAAAATAGTTGCAGGAGTAGGCCATTCGGCCCTTCGAGACAGCACCACCATTCAATAAGATCATGGCTGATCATTCACCTCAGTACCCATTTCCTGCTTTCTCTCCATACCTCTTGATCACATTAGCCATATGGACGATATCTAACTCGCTCTTGAATGTATCCAATGAACTGCCATCAACAAATCTCTGCACAAAACCTCCACAAGTTAACAAATCTGAGTAAAGAAATGTCTCCTCATCTCATTCCTAAATGGTTTACCCCTTATCCTTAGACTATGTCCCCTGGTTCTGGACTTCCCCAACATCGGGAACATTCTTCCTGCATCTAACCTGTCCAGTCATGTCCGAATTTTATATGTTTCTCTGAGATCCCATCTCATCCTTCTAAACTCCAATGAATACAGGCCCAATCAATCCAGTCACTCCTCAAACATCTGTCATGCCATCCCTGGCATCACTCTTGTGAACCTTCGCTGCATTCCCTCAATAGCAAGAACGTCCTTCCTCAGATTCGGAGACCAAAACTGAACACAATATTCCAGGTGAGGCCTCACTAAGGCCCTGTACAACTGCAGTAAAACTTCCGTGCTCCGATACTCAAATCCCGTAGCAATGAAGGCCAACATAACATTTGCCATCTTCACTGCTTGCTGCACATGCATGACAACTTTCAATAACTGATGTACCATGACACCGAGGTCTTGTTGCACTCCCCTTTTCCAAACCTGCCGCCATTCAGATAATATTGTGCCTTTATGTTTTTGCCACCAAAGTGGATAACCTCACATTTATCCACATTATACTACATCTGCCATGCGTTTATACACTCACCTAACCTGTTCAAGTCATCCTGCAGCCTCTTAGCGTCCTCCTCACAGCTCACACCGCCACCCAGTTTCGTGCCATCTGCAGCCTTGATGATATTGCACTCAATTCCTTCATTTAAATCATTGATGTATGTTGTTAAGAGCTGGGGTCCCAGCACTGGACCCTGATGCACCCCACTAGTCACTGCCTAACATTTGGAAAAGGACCCGTTTATCCTGACATTCCGCTTCCTGTCTGCTAATCAGTTCTCTATCCACGTCAGTACATTACCCCCTATACCATGTGCTTAAATTTTGCACCTTAATCTCTTGAGTGGGACCTTGTCAAAAGACTTTTCAAAGTCCATGTACACCACATTCATTGATTCTGCCTTGTCCACTCTACTAGTTACATTCTCAAAAAATCCGAGAAGGTTTGTAAAGCAACCTTTCATAAATCCATGCTGACTTGGACTGATCCCATTACTGCTTTCCAAATGCGCTGCTATTTCATCTTTAATAATTGATTCCAATATTTTCCCCACTACTGTTGTCAGACGTATTCTCTCTCCCTCCCTTCTTAAAAAGTCATGTTACATTAGCTGCCCTCCAGTCCATAGGAACTGATCCAGAGTCGATAGACTATTGAAAAACGATCATCAATATATCCACTATTTCTAGAGCTACTTTCTTAAGTACTCTGGGATGCAGACGATCAGGCCTTGGGGATTTATTGGCCTTTAATCCCATCAATATCCCTAAAACAATTTCCTACCTTATAAGGATTTCCTTCAGTTCCTCCTTCTCACGAGACCCCCGGTCCCTTAGTACTTCCGGAAGTTTACTTGTGTCTTCCTTTGAAACAAAGTATTCGTTTAACTGGTCTGCCATTTCTTTGTTCCCCATTATAAATTCAGCTGAATCTGATTGCAAGGGACCTACATTTGTCTCCACTAATTTTTTTTTCTTCAAATAGCTACTGAAGCTATGCAGTCAGTTGTTATGTTCCCAGCAAGCTTCCTCTCATACTCTATTGTCCCCCGCTAATTAAACCATTTGTCCTCT
Organism: Pristiophorus japonicus; assembly: GCF_044704955.1. NCBI lineage: Eukaryota > Metazoa > Chordata > Chondrichthyes > Pristiophoridae > Pristiophorus > Pristiophorus japonicus. Next base: position 378,719 of record NW_027252582.1, on the reverse strand, counting down.
TCTGCTGTATTATAAAAGTCTTCCAGTTTTCCGGTTTGCTGCTTTTTCTGGTCAATATATATGCCTCTTCCTTGGATTTAACACAATCCTCAATTTCCCTTGAGAGCCACAGTTGAGCCAACTTCCCCATTTTATTTTTACTCCAGACAGGGATGTACAATTGTTGAAGTTCATCCATGTGATCTTTAAATGTTTGCTATTGTGTATCCACCGTCAACCCTTTAAATATCAGTCGCCAGTGTATTTTAGCCAATTCACGTCTCATACCTTCAAAGTTACCTTTCCTGAAGTTCAGGACCAGATCCTCTGAATTAACTGCGTCACTCTCCACCTCAATAAAGAATTCTACCATATTATAGTCACTCTTCCCCAAGAGGCCTCGCACAACAAGATTGCTAATTTGTCCTTTCACATTACACATCACCCAGTCTCGGATGGCCAGCCCTCTAGTTGGTTCCTCGATATATTGGTCTAGATAACCATCCTGAATACATTCCAGCATATCTTCCTCCACCGCATTGCTACCAGTTTGGTAAGCCCAATCTATCTGTAAATTAAAGTCGCCCATGGTAACTGCTGTACCTTTATTGCACACATCTCTAATTTCTTGTTTGATGCTGTGCCCAACCTCACGACTACTGTTTGGTGGTCTGTACACAACTCCCACTAGCGTTTTCTGCCCTTTGGTATTCCGTATTCCGTAGCTCCACCCATACTCTCATTATTACTCTCAGTAACCGAGTGTTTTACTCTAATTAAACTAATCACGGACCGTATCTGTCAGATATTAATTCCTGCACACTCCTCGGAAACACTCCCACTCCCATGTCCCTCTGATGTGTCTGCACAATTGCTTTATGAAGACGGACTCATGGAGAGAAACACCCTGCATGGAACGATCTCAAATTGAGCATCTTCAAGGGACATGGCTCCCAGTTTTAATCATTCTCTGTCCTTTCCCCCCAGGCTCAGTTCCTTTGGTCAGATTCTGATAAAAGTAAATTGTGAAAAGTGACTTTGATTTTTACAGGCTGAATTATTGCAGACAGCTGCGCATGCTTGGTTGAGCCCCGCCCCTGTGTCGATTTCCAGTGAGCAGAAGAGCGCATGCAGCCTCCCCTCCCCCAGCCCTGCCTGTGATCGCCATTCTCTCAGTGAGTGGAAGAAGATGGTTTAAAACAGCCGTGAATGGAGAAACCGTGACCCCGGGGTAAGGCAGCGAGCAGCAGCCTCCTTACAGCAGTGCAGCGCTTTGGGAGCATGTCCGCAGATGGGCTCAGAGATCGGCATTGAGTCCGGGGGGTGTCAGGGGCTGTGTGCAAGAGGCAGAGTGGAGCAAGAACAAGTCTCAGTGCATGGTGTGAGTGGGGGAAGGGAGAGGCCATTCGCGGGCTGTGTGTGGACAGTGTGTGACCAGCGTAAGGGAGACAGAATGTGCAGAATCACCTATTTACAATCTGCTGCTTTCTCTCTCCAAACCAGTGGTGAACATTCCTGGTTTATTTCCCTCGGGGGCTGTGTGTAAGAGGCAGAGTGGAACAGGAACTAGTTCTGGAACATGATGTGAGTGGGGGAAGGGAGATTCCATTCTCGAGCTGTGTGTGGACAGTGTAAGGTAACAGAGAAAGTAAATCACCTCGCTCTTTCAAATAATTGCTGCATTCTTTCCCCAAATCAGTAGTGAATGTTCCTGATTCATTTCCAATCTCACCGTGCCTGTTGTTCTTGGGCAGTGAGCAGTGGAAACACAGCCTGACAGTGAGGATGTGGGGAGTTTCATAAAGTGCATCTATTGCAGGCACCAGTAGAGGAGTGTGGGAGAACATATTGTAAAGAAGGGTTATATTGTTTCCGTGAGCTGAGTTCTCCAGAACCATGTTGCTTGTGATCCAGAGATATATTGTCACTCCCTCAGCTACATCATATTCTCCCCGCATTCATATCTGAGAACTAATAATGTTCTCGTATTATTATTCTCAGAGCAAATTTCTTCAAGCAGCCTGAACAAATGTGATCTTTCCTTCACCCGGAACACAAGGAACAGTGCAGGCAGCTCCTGCTCACACACAGTAAGTAGATTATCACTCACAGAGTGCAGAGACCCAGAACTGGGCTCAATCCTATTGTCACAGACAGCAGAAGCTATCAGTCCCACAGTGATCCGAAGTAGCAGAGTTACATTGTGAATCTGACAGCCACATGGAGCAGTAGAACCAGATGCTGTTTCACCATTGAAACAGATCACACTGACAGGTACATTAAACACCCACACTCACTTGCCAGAAACTGGCAGGGAGAGAATAAAAAACACAATCGCCGATTGGAAAACATGTCAAACAGAAAGTAGATACCACGCTCGCATATCAGAAGCTGATGGGTACAGAGCAAAAGCCATATTCATATTTCAGAATTCATGATTTAACCCCCCGAACACACCAGAAGATGACAGGTGCAGAATAAACCCCACATTCCCGAACCATAGACTGACAGATACAGTATACAACACACACCCACATGTATGAAAGAGACAGTAATAGAATAAAATCCCCACTTGCATACCAGAGAGTGAAAGGTAACGTGTAAATCCCATGGGCACATATTGGAAAACTGAAAGGCAGTACGTAAAATTGTTACTTGCATTGCAGAAACTGATATGGGCAGAGTAAAACCCACACACACATCAGAACAATGACAGGTAGAAGGCAAAATCTTCACTCACATATCAGAAATACAGGTAAAATGTAAAATTGATTCTCACGTTCAAATACCAGAGACTGGCAAATATAGATTAAACCCAGACCACCATAGCAGAAACTGAGAGGCACAGATTAAATCTCAACATACAGCAAAACCTGACATATACAGAAAAATAGACACACTTGGATATCAGAGACTGAGAGATATAGTATAAAACCCACACTCACATATCAGAGACTAATATATTAAAATCCATATTCCCATAACATAAATTGACAGATACAGTGACATGCCCATGCTCACTCACCAGTAACCAATACAGGTTAAAGACCTCTCTTCCACACCAGAAACTGACAGGTACAAACGAAAGTCTACTCTCAATTAAGCAGTAAAAGGCAGCAATAGAGGAAGGCCCATAATCATCTCTCAGAACTTGACAGGTACAGAATAAAACCGAGACTCCCACAATAGAAATGGAGATACAGAGAAAGGCCCACACACACATACCTGAGACAGAGTAAAACTCAGACTCATTTCCCAGCGACTGACAGATTCAGCATAAACACTCACCTGCATAACAAAATTTGACAGTGAGAAAGTAAAATGAATACTCTATCAGGAATTGATGGCACACAGTAAAACAACATTAACACACTGGAGAATGACGTGTGTGGAGTCGAGCTCACATTCAGATGACAGAGATGGACAGATACAGCACAAAACAATCACTCACAAACCAGGAATGGAAAGGTACAGAATGAAACCCACAGTCAATTACCAGCAATTGACAGGCATAGGATAAAACCCACGCTGTTGTATCAGAAAAAGACATATATAGTAAAACACTTATTCACATAGCAGAGATGGGCAGATACAGATTCAAATCCACCACAGCAGATACCCACAATATTAACTCTATATTTACCTGTCAATAGATCAGAAAGTGAAAGTGTCAGTATCAATCCTATAATCACCGGTCAGTCCCACACTGACACTGCACCGGAGATTGAAAGTGGCAGTCTCCAGTTTACACTCATCTGTCAATCAGAATCTGTCACATAGTGTCAGAGAATGAGAGAGGCAGTAACTATCCAACACTGACCTGTCACATAGTGTCAGAGAATGAGAGAGGCAGTATCTATCCAAAACTCTCCTGTCACACAGTATCAGAGAATGAGAGAGGCAGTATCTATCCAACAGTCACCTGTCATACAGTCTCAGTGAATGAGAAAGGCAATATCTATCCAAATGTCACTTGTCACACAGTGTCAGAGAATGAGAGAGGCAGTATCTATCCGACACTTACCTGTCACATAGTATCAGGGAATGAGAGAGGCAGAATCTATCCAACACTCACCTGTCACATAGTGGCAGAGAATGAGAGAGGCAGTTACTATCCAACACACACCTGTCGCATAGTCTCAGAGAATGAGAGAGGCAGTATCTTTCCAACACTTACCTGTAACATAGTGTGAAAGAATGAGAGAGACAGTATCTGTCCAACACTCACCTGTCACATTGAGTCAGAGAATGAGAGTGGCAGTATCTATCCAAAACCCACCTGTCACACAGTGTCAGAGAATGAGAGAGGCAGTATCTATCCAACACTCATCTATCACATGGTATCAGAGAATGAGAGTGGCAGTATCTATCCAATACTCACCTGTCACGTAGTGTCAGTGAATGAGACAGTATCTATCCTCGACTCACCTGTCACAAAATGTCAGAGAATGAGAGAGGCAGTATCTGTCCAACACTTAGCTGTCACATAGTGTCAGAGAATGGGAGGCAGTACCTATCCAACACTCACCTGTCACATTGTATCAGAGAATGAGAGAGGCAGTATCTATCCAACACTCTCCTGTCAAACAGTATCAGAGAATGAGAGAGGCAGTACCTATCGAACACTCACCTCTCACACAGTCTCAGTGAATGAGAGAGGCAATATCTATCCAACACTTACCTGCCACATCTTGTCAGAGAATGATAGAAGCAGTATCTCTACAACACTTACCTGTCACATAGTGTCAGAGAAAGAGAGATGCACTAATCTATCCAACACTCACCTGTCACATTGTGTGAAAGAATGACAGGGGCAGTATCTATCCAACATTCACCTGCCACATTGAGTCAGAGAAGGAGAGTGGCAGTATCTATCAAAACTCACCTGTCACACAGTGTCAGAGAATGAGAGAGGCAGTATCTATCCAACACTTACCTGTGAGATGGTGTCAGAGAATGAGAGATGCACTAATCTATCCAAAACTCACCTGTCACATAGAGTCAGAGAATGAGAGAGGCAGTATCTATCCAACACTCACCTGTCACATAGAGTCAGAGAATGAGGGAGGCAGTATCTATCCAACACTCACCTTTCACATTGTGTCAGAGAATGAGAGTGGCAGTATCTATCCAAAACCCACCTGTCACATAGTGTCAGAGAATGAGAGAGGCTGTATCTATCCAACACTCATCTGTCACATGGTATCAGAGAATGAGAGGGGCAGTATCTCTCCAACACTCACGTGTCACATAGTGTCATAGAATGAAAGAGGCAGTATCAATCCAATACTCATCTGTTACATAGTCTCAGAGAATGAGAGACGCAGTATCTATCCAACACTCACCTGTCACGTGGTGTGAGAGCATTAGAGAAGCAGTATCTATCCTCCACTCACCTGTCACATAATGTCAGAGAATGAGAGAGGCAGTATCTGTCCAACACTTAGCTGTCACATAGTTTCAGAATATGAGAGGCAGTATCTATCCAACACTCACCTGTCACATAGTATCAGAGAATGAAAGAGGCAGTATCTATCGAACACTGACCTGTCACACTGTATCAGAGAATGAGAGAGGCCGTATCGATGCAACACTTACATTTCACATAGTATCAGAGAATGAGAGAGGCAGTATCTTTCCAACACTCTCCTGTATCATACTGTCAGAGAATGAGCGAGGCAGTAACTATCCAACACTCACCTGTTACACAGTGTCAGAGAATGAGCGAGGCAGTAACTATCCAACACTTACCTGTCACATAGTGTCAGAGAATGAGAGAAGCAGTTTCTCGACAACACTTACCTGTCACATAGTGCCAGAGAAAGAGAGATGCACTAATCTATCCAACACTCACCTGTCACATTGTGTGAAAGAATGACAGTGGCAGCTTCTATCCAACATTCACCTGTCACATTGTGTCAGAGAATGAGAGTGGCAGTATTTATCCAAAACCCACCTGTCACATAGTGTCAGAGAATGAGAGAGGCTGTATCTATCCAACACTCATCTGTCATATGGTATCAGAGAATGAGAGAGGCAGTATCTATCCTCCACTCACCTGTCACATAATGTCAGAGAATGAGAGAGGCAGTATCAATCCAACACTCACCTGTCACATAGTCTCAGAGAATGAGAGAGGCAGTATCTATCCAACACTCACCTGTCACGTCGTGTCAGGGAATGAGAGAGGCAGTATCTATCCTCCACTCACCTGTCACATAATGTCAGAGAATGAGAGAGGCAGTATCTGCCCAACACTTAGCTGTCACATAGTTTCAGAGAATGAGAGGCAGTATCTATCCAACATTCACCTGTCACATAGTATCAGAGAATGAGATAGGCAGTATCTATCGAACACTCATCTGTCACACTGTATCAGAGAATGAGAGTGGCCGTATCTATGCAACACTTACCTTTCACATAGCATCAGAGAATGCGAGAGGCAGATTCTATCCAACACTCTCCTGTCACATAGTGTCAGAGAATGAGAGAGGCAGTAACTATCCAACACTCACCTGTTACACAGAGTCAGAGAATGAGAGAGACAGTATCGATCTAACACTCACCTCTCACACAGTTTCAGTGAATGAGAGAGGCAATGTTTATCCAACACTGACCTATCACATCTTGTCAGAGAATGAGAGAAGCAGTATCTCTACAACAATTACCTGTCACATAGTGTCAGAGAAAGAGTGATGCACTAATCTATCCAACACTCACCTGTCACATTGTGTGAAAGAATGACAGGGACAGTATCTATCCAACACTCACCTGTCACACAGTGTCAGAGAATGAGAGAGGCAGTATCTATGCAGCACTTACTTTTCACATAGTATCAGAGAATGAGAGAGGCAGTATCTATCCAACACTCACATGTCACATATTGTGAAAGAATGAGAGAGACAATATCTATCCAACAGTCACCTGTCACATAGTGTCAGAGAATGATAGTGGCAGTATCTGTACAAAACCCACCTGTCACATAGTGTCAGAGAATGAGAGAGGCAGTATCTATCCAACACTCACCTGTCACATAGTGTCAGAGAATGAGAGAGGCAGTATCTATCCAACACTCATCTGTCACACTGTATCAGAAAATGAGAGAGGCAGTATCTATGCAACACTTACTTTCACACAGTTTCAGAGAATGAGAGAGGCAGTATCTATCCAACACTCACCTGTCACATAGTGTGAAAGAATGAGAGATACATTATCTGTCCAACACTCACCTGTCACATTGTGTCAGAGAATGAGAGTGGCAGTATCTATCCAAACCCCCCCTGTCACATAGTGTCAGAGAATGAGAGAGGCTGTATCTATCCAACACTCATTTGTCACATAGTCTCAGAGAATGAGAGAGGCAGTATCTATCCAACACTCACCTTTCACGTAGTGTCAGAGAATGAGAGAGGCAGTATCTATCCTCCACTCACCTGTCAAATAATGTCAGAAAAAGAGAGAGGCAGTATCTGTCCATCACTTATCTATCACATAGTTTCAGAGAATGAGAGGCAGTATCTATCCAACACTCAACTGTCACACTGTATCAGAGAATGAGAGAGGCAGTAACTATCCAACACTCACCTGTTACACAGTGTCAGAGAATGAGAGAGACAGTATTGATCCAACACTCACCTCTCACAAAGTTTCAGTGAATGAGAGAGGCAGTATCTATCCAACACTTACCTGTCACATCTTGTCAGAGAATGAGAGAAGCAGTATTTCTACAACACTTACCTGGCACATAGTGTCAGAGAAAGAGAGATGCTCTAATCTATCCAACACTCACCTGTCACATTGTGTGAAAGAATGACAGGGGCAGTATCTATCCAACACTCACCAGTCACATTGTGTCAGAGAATGAGAGAGGCAGTATCTATCCAACTCTCAGCTGTCACATAGTGTCAGAGAATGAGAGAGCCAGTATCGATACAAAACCCACATGTTACATAGTGTCAGAGAATGAGAGAGGCAGTAACTATCCAACACTCACCTGTCACATAGTGTCAGAAAATGAGAGAGGCAGTATCTATCCAACACTCACCTGTCACACTGTATCCGAAAATGAGAGAGGCAGTATCTATGCAACACTTACTTTTCAAATAGTTTCAGAGAATGAGAGAGGCAGTATCTATCCAACACTCACCTGTCACATAGTGTGAAAGAATGAGAGAGACATTATCTGTCCAACACTCACCTGTCACATTGTGTCAGAGAATGAGAGAGGCAGTATCTATCCAACACTCACCTGTCACATTGTGTCAGAGAATGAGAGAGGCAGTATCTATGCAACACTTACTTTTCAAATAGTTTCAGAGAATGAGAGAGGCAGTATCTATCCAACACTCACCTGTCACATAGTTTCAGAGAATGAGAGAGGCTGTATCTATCCAACACTCACCTGTCACACTGTATCAGAGAATGAGAGAGGCAGTATCTATCCAACACACACCTGTCACATAGTGTGAAAAAATGAGAGAGTCAGTATCAGTCCAACACTCACCTGTCACATTGTGTCAGAGAATGAGAGTGGCAGTTTCTATCCAAAACCCACCTGTCACACAGTGTCAGAGAATGAGAGAGGCAGTATCTATCCAACACTCACCTGTCACACTGTATCCGAAAATGAGAGAGGCAGTATCTATGCAACACTTACTTTTCAAATAGTTTCAGTGAATGAGAGAGGCAGCATCTATCCAACACTCACCTGTCACATAGTGTGAAAGAATGAGAGAGACATTATCTGTCCAACACTCACCTGTCACATTGTGTCAGAGAATGAGAGAGGCAGTATCTATCCAACACTTACATGTGAGATGGTGTCAGAGAATGAGAGAGACACTAATCCATCCAAAATTCACCTGTCACATCGTGTCAGAGAATGAGAGAGGCAGTATCTATCCAACACTCACCTGTCACATAGTGTCAGAGAATGAGAGAGGCTGTATCTATCCAACACTCACCTGTCACACTGTATCAGAGAATGAGAGAGGCAGTATCTATCCAACACTCTCATGTCACATTGTGTCAGAGAATGCGAGAGGCAGTATCTAGCCAACACTCACCTCTCACGTTGTGTCAGAGAATGAGAGAGGCAGTATCTATCCTCTACTCACCTGTTGCAGAATGTCAGAGAATGAGAGAGGCAGTGTCTATCCAAAACTTAGCTGTCACATTGTGTCAGAGAATGAGAGGCAGTATCTATCGAACACTCACCTGTCACATAGTACCAGAGAATGAGAGAGGCAGTATCTATCCAAAACTTACCTGTCACACTGTATCAGTGAATGAGGGAGGCAGTATCTATGCAAAACTTACCTTTCACATAGTATCAGAGAATGAGAGAGGCAGTATCTATCCAACACCCACCTGTCACACAGTCTCAGTTAATGAGAGAGGCAATATCTATCCAAATGTCACTCGTCACCACATTGTCAGAGAATGAGAGAGGCAGTATCTATCTTACACTCACCTGTCACATAGTGGCAGAGAATGAGAGAGGCAGTTACGATCCAAAACACACCTGTCAAATAGTCTCAGAGAAAGAGAGAGGCAGTATCTATCCAACACTCTCCTGTCACATTGTGTCAGAGAATGAGAGAGGCAGTATCTATCCAACACTTACCTCTCATATAGTCTCAGAGAATGAGAGAGGCATTATCTAGCCAACACTCACCTGTCACGTTGTGTCAGAGAATGAGAGAGGCAGCATCTATTCTCTACTCACCTGTTGCAGAATGTCAGAGAAGGAGAGAGGCAGTGTCTATCCAAAACTTAGCTGTCACATCGTATCAGAGAATGAGAGGCAGTATCTATCGAACACTCACCTGTCACACTGTATCAGTGAATGAGAGAGGCAATATCTATCCAACACTTACCTGGCACATCTTGTCAAAGAATGAAAGAAGCAGTATCTATACTACAATTACCTGTCACATAGTGTCAGAGAAAGAGAGATGCACTAATCTATCCAAAACTCACCTGTCACATTGTGTGAAAGAATGACAGGGGCAGTATCTATCCAACACTCACCTGTCACATTGAGTCAGAGAATGAGAGTGGCAGTATCTATCCAAAACTCACCTGTCACACAGTGTCAGAGAATGAGAGAGGCAGTATCTATGCAAAACTTACTTTTCACATAGTATCAGAGAATGAGAGAGGCAGTATCTATCCAACACTCACCTGTCACATTGTGTGAAAGAATGAGAGAGGCAGTATCTATCCAGCACTCACCTGTCACATAGTGTGAAAGAATGTGAGAGACAGTATCTGTCCAACACTCACCTGTCACATTGTGTCAGAGAATGAGAGTGGCAGTATCTATACAAAACCCACCTGTTACATAGTGTCAGAGAATGAGAGAGGCAGTATCTATCCAACACTCACCTGTCACATAGTGTCAGAAAATGAGAGAGGAAGTATCTATCCAACACTCACCTGTCACAGTGTATCAGAAAATGAGAGAGGCGGTATCTATGCAACACTTACTTTTCAAATAGTTTCAGAGAATGAGAGAGGCAGTATCTATCCAACACTCACCTGTCACATAGTGTGAAAGAATGAGAGAGACATTATCTGTCTAACACTCACCTGTCACATTGTGTCAGAGAATGAGAGTAGCAGTATCTATCCAAAACCCACCTGTCACATAGTGTCAGAGAATGAGATAGGCAGTATCTAGCCAACACTCACCTGTCACGTTGTGTCAGAGAATGAGAGAGGCAGTATCTATCCTCTACTCACCTGTTGCAGAAAGTCAGAGAATGAGAGAGGCAGTGTCTATCCAAAACCTAGCTGTCACATAGTGTCAGAGAATGAGAGGCAGTATATATCGAACACTCACCTGTCACATAGTATCAGAGAATGATAGAGGCAGTATCTATCCAAAACTCATCTGTCACACTGTATCAGTGAATGAGAGAAGCAATATCTATCCAACAATTACCTGTCACATCTTGTCAGAGAATGAGAGAAGCAGTATCTATACAACAATTACCTGTCACGTTGTGTCAGAGAATGAGAGAGGCAGTATCTATCCTCTACTCACCTGTTGCAGAATGTCAGAGAATGAGAGAGGCAGTATCTATCCAACACTCATCTATCTCATGGTATCAGAGAATGAGAGGGGCAGTATCTAACGAACACTCACCTGTCACATAGTGTCAGAGAATGAAAGAGGCAGTGTCTATCCAACAATCACGTGTCACATAGTCTCAGAGAATGAGAGAGGCAGTATCTATCCAACACTTACCTGTCACGTTGTGTCAGAGCATTAGAGAAGCAGTATCTATCCTCCACTCACCTGTCACATAATGTCAGAGAATGAGAGAGGCAGTATCTTTCCAACACTTAGCTGTCACATAGTTTCAGAATATGAGAGGCAGTATCTATCCAACACTCACCTGTCACATAGTATCAGAGAATGAAAGAGGCAGTATCTATCGAACACTGACCTGTCACACTGTATCAGAGAATGAGAGAGGCCGTATCGATGCAACACTTACCTTTCACATAGTATCAGAGAATGAGAGAGGCAGTATCTTTCCAACACTCTCCTGTATCATACTGTCAGAGAATGAGCGAAGCAGTAACTATCCAACACTCACCTGTTACACAGTGTCAGAGAATGAGCGAGGCAGTAACTATCCAACACTTACCTGTCACATAGTGTCAGAGAATGAGAGAAGCAGTTTCTCGACAACACTTACCTGTCACATAGTGCCAGAGAAAGAGAGATGCACTAATCTATCCAACACTCACCTGTCACATTGTGTGAAAGAATGACAGGGGCAGCTTCTATCCAACATTCACCTGTCACATTGTGTCAGAGAATGAGAGTGGCAGTATTTATCTAAAACCCACCTGTCACATAGTGTCAGAGAATGAGAGAGGCTGTATCTATCCAACACTCATCTGTCACGTGGTATCAGAGAATGAGAGAGGCAGTATCTATCCGCCACTCACCTGTCACATAATGTCAGAGAATGAGAGAGGCAGTATCAATCCAACACTCACCTGTCACGTCGTGTCAGGGAATGAGAGAGGCAGTATGTATCCTCCACTCACCTGTCACATAATTTCAGAGAATGAGAGAGGCAGTATCTGCCCAACACTTAGCTGTCACATAGTTTCAGAGAATGAGAGGCAGTATCTATCCAACATTCACCTGTTACATAGTATCAGAGAATGAGATAGGCAGTATCTATCGAACACTCACCTGTCACACTGTATCAGAGAATGAGAGAGGCCGTATCTATGCAACACTTACCTTTCACATAGCATCAGAGAATGCGAGAGGCAGATTCTATCCAACACTCTCCTGTCACATAGTGTCAGAGAATGAGAGAGGCAGTAACTATCCAACACTCACCTGTTACAGTGTCAGAGAATGAGAGAGACAGTATCGATCCAACACTCACCTCGCACACAGTTTCAGTAAATGAGAGAGGCAATGTTTATCCAACACTGACATATCACATCTTGTCAGAGAATGAGAGAAGCAGTATTTCTACAACACTTACCTGTCACATAGTGTCAGAGAAAGAGTGATGCACTAATCTATCCAACACTCACCTGTCACATTGTGTGAAAGAATGACAGGGACAGTATCTATCCAACACTCACCTGTCACATTGAGTCAGAGAACGAGAGTGGCAGTATCTATCCAAAACTCACCTGTCACACAGTGTCAGAGAATGAGAGAGGCAGTATCTATGCAGCACTTACTTTTCACATAGTATCAGAGAATGAGAGAGGCAGTATCTATCCAACACTCACATGTCACATAGTGTGAAAGAATGAGAGAGACAATATCTATCCAACAGTCACCTGTCACATAGTTTCAGAGAATGATAGTGGCAGTATCTGTACAAAACCCACCTGTCACATAGTGTCAGAGAATGAGAGAGGCAGTATCTATCCAACACTCACCTGTCACATAGTGTCAGAAAATGAGAGAGGCAGTATCTATCCAACACTCACCTGTCACACTGTATCCGAAAATGAGAGAGGCAGTATCTATGCAACACTTACTTTTCAGATAGTTTCAGAGAATGAGAGAGGCAGTATCTATCCAGCACTCACCTGTCACATAGTGTGAAAGAATGAGAGAGACATTATCTGTCCAACACTCACCTGTCACATTGTGTCAGAGAATGAGAGAGGCAGTATCTATCCAAAACTCACCTGTCACATTGTGTCAGAGAATGAGAGAGGCAGTATCTATGCAACACTTACTTTTCAAATAGTTTCAGAGAATGAGAGAGGCAGTATCTATCCAACACTCACCTGTCACATAGGTTCAGAGAATGAGAGAGGCTGTATCTATCCAACACTCACCTGTCACACTCTATCAGAGAATGAGAGAGGCAGTATCTATCCAACACACACCTGTCACATAGTGTGAAAAAATGAGAGAGTCAGTATCAGTCCAACACTCACCTGTCACATTGTGTCAGAGAATGAGAGTGGCAGTTTCTATCCAAAACCCACTTGTCACACAGTGTCAGAGAATGAGAGAGGCAGTATCTATCCAACACTCACCTGTCACACTGTATCCGAAAATGAGAGAGGCAGTATCTATGCAACACTTACTTTTCAAATAGTTTCAGTGAATGAGAGAGGCAGTATCTATCCAACACTCACCTGTCACATAGTTTGAAAGAATGAGAGAGACATTATCTGTCCAACACTCACCTGTCACATTGTGTCAGAGAATGAGAGAGGCAATATCTATCCAACACTTACATGTGAGATGGTGTCAGAGAATGAGAGAGACACTAATCTATCCAAAATTCACCTGTCACATCGTGTCAGAGAATGAGAGAGGCAGTATCTATCCAACACTCACCTGTCACATAGTGTCAGAGAATGAGAGAGGCTGTATCTATCCAACACTCTCATGTCACATTGTGTCAGAGAATGAGAGAGGCAGTATCTAGCCAACACTCACCTCTCACGTTGTGTCAGAGAATGAGAGAGGCAGTATCTATCCTCTACTCACCTGTTGCAGAATGACAGAGAATGAGAGAGGCAGTGTCTATCCAAAACTTAGCTGTCACATAGTGTCAGAGAATGAGAGAGGCAGTATCTATCCAAAACTCACCTGTCACACTGTATCAGTGAATGAGGGAGGCAGTATCTATGCAAAACTTACCTTTCACATAGTATCAGAGAATGATAGAGGCAGTATCTATCCAACACTCACCTGTCACACAGTCTCAGTAAATGAGAGAGGCAATATCTATCCAAATGTCACTCGTCACCACATTGTCAGAGAATGAGAGAGGCAGTATCTATCTTACACTCACCTGTCACATAGTGGCAGAGAATGAGAGAGGCAGTTACGATCCAAAACACACCTGTCACATAGTCTCAGAGAAAGAGAGAGGCAGTATCTATCCAACACTCTCCTGTCACATTGTGTCAGAGAATGAGAGAGGCAGTATCTATCCAACACTTACCTCTCATATAGTCTCAGAGAATGAGAGAGGCAGTATCTAGCCAACACTCACCTGTCACGTTGTGTCAGAGAATGAGAGAGGCAGCATCTATTCTCTACTCACCTGTTGCAGAATGTCAGAGAATGAGAGAGGCAGTGTCTATCCAAAACTTAGCTGTCACATAGTATCAGAGAATGAGAGGTAGTATCTATCGAACACTCACCTGTCACACTGTATCAGTGAATGAGAGAGGAAATATCTATCCAACACTTACCTGGCACATCTTGTCAAAGAATGAAAGAAGCAGTATCTATACTACAATTACCTGTCACATAGTGTCAGAGAAAGAGAGATGCACTAATCTATCCAACACTCACCTGTCATATTGTGTGAAAGAATGACAGGGGCAGTATCTATCCAACACTCACCTGTCACATTGAGTCAGAGAATGAGAGTGGCAGTATCTATCCAAAACTCACCTGTCACACAGTGTCAGAGAATGAGAGAGGCAGTATCTATCCAACACTCACCTGTCACATTGTGTGAAAGAATGAGAGAGACAGTATCTATCCAGCACTCACCTGTCACATAGTGTGTAAGAATGTGAGAGACAGTATCTGTCCAACACTCACCTGTCACATTGTGTCAGAGAATGAGAGTGGCAGTATTTATACAAAACCCACCTGTTACATAGTGTCAGAGAATGAGAGAGGCAGTATCTATCCAACACTCACCTGTCACATAGTGTCAGAAAATGAGAGAGGAAGTATCTATCCAACACTCACCTGTCACAGTTTATCAGAAAATGAGAGAGGCGGTATCTATGCAACACTTACTTTTCAAATAGTTTCAGAGAATGAGAGAGGCAGTATCTATCCAACACTCACCTGTCACATAGTGTGAAAGAATGAGAGAGACATTATCTGTCTAACACTCATCTGTCACATTGTGTCAGAGAATGAGAGTAGCAGCATCTATCCAAAACCCACCTGTCACATAGTGTCAGAGAATGAGATAGGCAGTATCTAGCCAACACTCACCTGTCACGTTGTGTCAGAGAATGAGAGAGGCAGTATCTATCCTCTACTCACCTGTTGCAGAAAGTCAGAGAATGAGAGAGGCAGTGTCTATCCAAAACCAAGCTGTCACATAGTGTCAGAGAATGAGAGGCAGTATATATCGAACACTCACCTGTCACATAGTATCAGAGAATGATAGAGGCAGTATCTATCCAAAACGCATCTGTCACACTGTATCAGTGAATTAGAGAAGCAATATCTATCCAACAATTACCTGTCACATCTTGTCAGAGAATGAGAGAAGCAGTATCTATACAACAATTACCTGTCACGTTGTGTCAGAGAATGAGAGAGGCAGTATCTATCCTCTACTCACCTGTTGCAGAATGACAGAGAATGAGAGAGGCAGTATCTATCCAACACTCACCTATCTCATGGTATCAGAGAATGAGAGGGGCAGTATCTAACGAACACTCACCTGTCCCAGAGTGTCAGAGAATGAAAGAGGCAGTGTCTATCCAACACTCACGTGTCACATAGTCTCAGAGAATGAGAGAGGCAGTATCTATCCAACACTTACCTGTCACGTTGTGTCAGAGAAAGAGAGAGGCGGTACCTATCCTGCACTCACCTGTCTCATACTGTCAGAGAATGAGAGAGGCAGTGTCTATCCAAAACTTAACTGTGACATAGTATCAGAGAATGTGAGGCAATATCTATCCAAAACTCACCTGTCACACTTAATCAGTGAATGAGAGAGGCAATATCTATACTACAATTACCTGTCACATAGTGTCAGAGAAAGAGAGATGCACTAATCTATCCAACACTCTCCTGTCACATTGTGTGAAAGAATGACAGGGGCAGTATCTATCCAACACTCACCTGTCACATTGTGTGAAAGAATGACAGGGGCAGTATCTTTACACAACTCACCTGTCACACAGTGTCAGAGAATGAGAGAGGCAGTATCTATGCAACACTTACTTTTCACATAGTATCAGAGAATGAGAGCGGCAGTATCTATCCAACACTCACCTGTCACATCGTGTAAGAATGAGAGAGACAGTATCTATCCAACACTCACCTGTCACATAGTGTGAAAGAATGTGAGAGACAGTATCTGTCCAACATTCACCTGTCACATAGTGTCAGAGAAAGTGAGATGCACTAATCTATGCAACACTCACCTGTCACATTGTGTGAAAGAATGAGAGAGACAGTATCTATCCAACACTCACCTGTCACATTGTGTCAGAGAATGAGAGAGGCAGTATCTATCGAACACTCACCTGTCACATAGTCTCAGAGAATGAGAGAGGCAGTATCTATCCAACAATCACCTGTGACATAGTGTCAGAGAATGAGAGAGGCAGTATCTATCCAACACTCACCTGTCACATAGTGTGAAAGAATGAGAGAGACAGTATCTATCCAACACTCACCTGTCACATTGTGTCAGAGAATGAGAGTGGCAGTATCTATCCAAATCCCACCTGTCACACTGTGTCAGAGAATGAGAGAGGCAGTATCGATCCAACACTCATCTATCACATGGTATCAGAGAATGAGAGGAGCAGTATCTAACAAACACTCTCCTGTCACATAGTGTCAGAGAATGAAATAGGCAGTGTCTATCCAACACTCACGTGTCACATAGTCTCAGAGAATGAGAGAGGCAGTATCTATCCAACACTTACCTGTCACGTAGTGTCAGAGAATGAGAGAGGCAGTACCTATCTTCCACTTGCCTGTCACATACTGTCAGAGAATGAGAGAGGCAGTATCTGTCCAACACTTAGCTGTCACATTGTGTCAGAGAATGAGAGGCAGTATCTATCCAATACTCACCTGTCACATTGTATCAGAGAATGAGAGAGGCAGTATTTATCCAACACTCACCTGTCACACTGTATCAGAGAATTAGAGAGGCCGTATCTATGCAACACTTACCTTTCACATAGTATCAGAGAATGAGAAAGGCAGTATCTATCCAACACTCACCTGTTACATAGTGTCAGAGAATGAGTGAGGCAGTATCTATCCAACACTCACCTCTCACGTTGTGTCAGAGAATGAGAGAGGCAGTATCTATCCTCTACTCACCTGTTGCAGCATGTCAGAGAATGAGAGAGGCAGTGTCTATCCAAAACTTAGCTGTCACATAGTATCAGAGAATGAGAGGCACTATCTATCGAACACTCACCTGTCACATAGTATCAGAGAATGAGAGAGGCAGTATCTATCCAAAACTCACCTGTCACACTGTATCAGTGAATGAGAGAGGCAGTATCTATGCAACACTTACCTTTCACATAGTATCAGAGAATGAGAGAGGCAGTATCTATCCAACACTCACCTGTCACACAGTCTCAGTTAATGAGAGAGGCAATATCTATCCAAATGTCACTAGTCACACACTGTCAGAGAATGAGAGAGGCATTATCTATCCTACACTCTCCTGTCACATAGTATCAGGGAATGAGAGAGGCAGTATCTATCCAACACTCACCTGTCAGATAGTGGCAGAGAATGAGAAAGGCAGTTACGATCCAAAACACACCTGTCACATAGTCTCAGAGAATGAGAGAGGCAGTATCTATCCAACACTCTCCTGTCACATTGTGTCAGAGAATGAGAGAGGCAGTATCTATCCAACACTTACCTATCATATAGTCTCAGAGAATGAGAGAGGCAGTATCTAACCAACACTCACCTGTCAGGTTGTGTCAGAGAATGAGAGATGCAGCATCTATCCTCTACTCACCTGTTGCAGAATGTCAGAGAATGAGAGAGGCAGTGTCTATCCAAAACTTAGCAGTCACATAGTATCAGAGAATGAGAGGCAGTATCTATCGAACACTCACCTGTCATATAGTATCAGAGAATGAGAGAGGCAGTATCTATCCAAAACTCACCTGCCACACTTTATCAGTGAATGAGAGAGGCAATATCTATCCAACACTTACCTGTCACATTGTGTGAAAGAATGAGAGAGACATTATCTATCCAGCACTCACCTGTCGCATAGTGTGAAAGAATGTGAGAGACAGTATCTGTCCAACACTCACCTGTCACATTGTGTCAGAGAATGAGAGTGGCAGCATCTATACAAAACCCACCTGTTACATAGTGTCAGAGAATGAGAGAGGCAGTATCTATCCAACACTCACCTGTCACATAGTGTCAGAAAATGAGAGAGGCAGCATCTATCCAACACTCACCTGTCACAGTGTATCAGAAAATGAGAGAGGCGGTATCTATGCAACACTTACTTTTCAAATAGTTTCAGAGAATGAGAGAGGCAGTATCTATCCAACACTCACCTGTCACATAGTGTGAAAGAATGAGAGAGACATTATCTGTCCGACATTCGCCTGTCACATTGTGTAATAGAATGAGAGTGGCAGTATGTATCGATAACCCACCTGTCACATAGTGTCAGAGAATGAGAGAGGCTGTATCTATCCAACACTCATCTGTCACATAGTCTCAGAGAATGAGAGAGGCAGTATCTATCCAACACTTAGCTATCACATAGTCTCAGAGAATGAGAGAGGCAGTATCAAGCCAACACTCACCTGTCACGTTGTGTCAGAGAATGAGAGAGGCAGTATCTATCCTCTACTCACCTGTTGCAGAATGTCAGAGAATGAGAGAAGCAGTATCTATCCAACACTCATCTATCTCATGGTATCAGAGAATGAGAGGGGCAGTATCTAACGAACACTCACCTGTCACATAGTGTCAGAGAATGAAAGAGGCAGTATCTATCCAAAACTCACCTGCCACACTGTATCAGTGAATGAGAGAGGCAATATCTATCCAACACTTACCTGGCACATCTTGTCAAAGAATGAGAGAAGCAGTATCTATACTACAATTACCTGTCACATAGTGTCAGAGAAAGAGAGATGCACTAATCTAGCCAACACTCACCTGTCACATTGTGTGAAAGAATGACAGGGGCAGTATCTATCCAACACTCACCTGTCACATTGAGTCAGAGAATGAGAGTGGCAGTATCTATCCAAAGCTCACCTGTCACACAGTGTCAGAGGATGAGAGAGGCAGTATCTATGCAAAACTTACTTTTCACATAGTATCAGAGAATGAGAGAGGCAGTATTTATCCAACACTCACCTGTCACATTGTGTGAAAGAATGAGAGAGACAGTATCTATCCAACACTCACCTGTCACATTGTATCAGAAAATGAGATAGGCGGTATCTATGCAACACTTACTTTTCAAATAGTTTCAGAGAATGAGAGAGGCAGTATCTATCCAACACTCACCTGTCACATAGTGTGAAAGAATGAGAGAGACATTATCTGTCCAACACTCGCCTGTCACATTGTGTAATAGAATGAGAGTGGCAGTATGTATCCAAAACCCACCTGTCACATCGTGTCAGAGAATGAGAGAGGCTGTATCTATCCAACACTCATCTGTCACATAGTCTCAGAGAATGAGAGAGGCAGTATCTATCCAACAGTTACCTATCACATAGTCTCGGAGAATGAGAGAGGCAGTATCAAGCCAACACTCAGATGTCACGTTGTGTCAGAGAATGAGAGAGGCAGTATCTATCCTCTACTCACCTGTTGCAGAAAGTCAGAGAATGAGAGAGGCAGTATCTATCCAAAACTTAGCTGTCACATAGTGTCAGAGAATGAGAGGCAGTATATATCGAACACTCACCTGTCACATAGTATCAGAGAATGAGAGAGGCAGTATCTATCCAAAACTCATCTGTCACACTGTTTCAGTGAATGAGAGAGGCAATATCTATCCAACACTTACCTGTCACATCTTGTCAGAGAATGAGAAAAGCAGTATCTATACTACAATTACCTGTCACGTTGTGTCAGAGAATGAGAGAGGCAGTATCTATCCTCTACTCACCTGTTGCAGAATGTCAGAGAATGAGAGAAGCAGTATCTATCCAACATTCATCTATCTCATGGTATCAGAGAATGAGAGGGGCAGTATCTAACGAACACTCACCTGTCACATAGTGTCAGAGAATGAAAGAGGCAGTATCTATCCAACACTCACGTGTCACATAGTCTCAGAGAATGAGAGAGGCAGTATCTATCCAACACTTACCTGTCACGTTGTGTCAGAGAATGAGTGAGGCGGTACCGATCCTGCACTCACCTGTCACATACTGTCAGAGAATGAGAGAGGCAGTGTCTATCCAAAACTTAGCTGTCACATAGTGTCAGAGAATGAGAGGCAGTATCTATCGAACACTCACCTGTCACACATTATCAGAGAATGCGAGAGGCAATATCTATCCAAAACCCACCTGTCACACTGTATCAGTGAAGGAGAGAGGCAATATCTATCCAACACTTACCTGTCACATCTTGTCACAGAATGAGAGAAGCAGTATCTATACTACAATTACCTGTCACATAGTGTCAGATAAAGAGAGATGCACGAATCTATCCATCACTCACCTGTCACATTGTGTGAAAGAATGACAGGGGCAGTATCTATCCGAAACTCACCTGTCACACAGTGTCAGAGAATGAGAGAGGCAGTATCTATGCAACACTTACTTTTCACATAGTATCAGAGAATGAGAGCGGCAGTACCTAACCAACACTCACCTGTCACATCGTGTGAAAGATTGAGAGAGACAGTATCTATCCAACACTCACCTGTCACATAGTGTGAAATAATGTGAGAGACAGTATCTGTCCAACATTCACCTGTCACATAGTGTCAGAGAAAGTGAGATGCACTAATCTATGCAACACTCACCTGTCACATTGTGTGAAAGAATGAGAGAGACAGTATCTCTCCAACACTCACCTGTCACATTGTGTCAGAGAATGAGAGAGGCAGTATCTATCGAACACTCACCTAACACCTAGTCTCAGAGAATGAGAGAGGCAGTATCTATCCAACACACACCTGTCACATAGTGTCAGAAAATGAGAGAGGCAGTAACTATCCAACACTGACCTGTCACATAGTGTGAAAGAATGAGTGAGACAGTATCTATCCAACACTCACCTGTCACATTGTGTTAGAGAATGAGAGGGGCAGTATCTATCCAAATCCCACCTGTCACACTGTGTCAGAGAATGAGAGAGGCAGTATCTATCCAACACTCATCTATCACATGGTATCAGAGAATGAGAGGGGCAGTATCTAACAAACACTCACCTGTCACATCGTGTCAGAGAATGAAAGAGGCAGTGTCTATCCAACACTCACGTGTCACATAATCTCAGAGAATGAGAGAGGCAGTATCTATCCAACACTTACCTGTCACGTAGTGTCAGAGAATGAGAGAGGCAGTACCTATCCTCCACTCGCCTGTCACATACTGTCAGAGAATGAGAGAGGCAGTGTCTGTCCAACACTTAGCTGTCACATTGTGTCAGAGAATGAGAGGCAGTATCTATCCAACACTCACCTGTCACATTGTATCAGAGAATGAGAGAGACAGTATTTATCCAAAACTCACCTGTCACACTGTATCAGAGAATGAGAGAGGCCGTATCTATGCAACACTTACCTTTCACATAGCATTAGAGAATGAGAGAGGCAGTATCTATCCAACACTCTCCTGTCACATAGTATCAGAGAATGAGAGAGGCAGTATCTATCCAACACTCACCTGTTACATAGTGTCAGAGAATGAGAGAGGCAGTATCTATCCAACAATCACCTCTCACACAGTCTAAGTGAATGAGAGAGGCAATATCTATCCAACACGTACCTGTTACATCTTGTCAGAGAATGAGAGAAGCAGTATCTCGACAACACTTACCTGTCACATAGTGTCAGAGAAAGAGAGATTCACTAATCTATCCAACACTCACCTGTCACATTGAGTCAGAGAATGAGAGTGGCAGGATCTATCCAAAACTCACCTGTCTCACACAGTGGCAGAAATGAGAGTGGCAGTATCTATCCAACATTTACCTGTGAGATGGTGTCAGAGAATGAGAGATGAACTAATCTATTCAAAACTCACCTGTCACATAGTGTCAGAGAATGAGAGAGGCTGTATCTATCCAACACTCTCCTGTCACACAGAATCAGAGAATGAGAGAGGCAGTATCTATCCAACACTCACCTGTCACAGAGTGTGAAAGAATGAGAGAGACAGTATCTGTACAACACTCACCTGTCACAGAGTGTGAAAGAATGAGTGAGACAGCATCTATCTAACACTCACCTGTCACATAGTGTCAGAGAATGAGAGAGGCAGTATCTATCCAACCCTGACCTGTGAGATGGTGTCAGAGAATGAGAGATGCACTAATCTATTCAAAACTCACCTGTCACACAGTGTCAGAGAATGAGAGAGGCAGTATCTATCCAACACTCATCTATCACATGGTATCAGAGAATGAGAGGGGCAGTATCTAACAAACACTCACCTGTCACATAGTGTCAGAGAATGAGAGAAGCAGTATCTCGATAACACTTACCTGTCACATAGTGTCAGAGAAAGAGAGATTCACTAATCTATCCAACACTCACCTGTCACATTGTGTGAAAGAATGACAGAGGCAGTATCTATCCAACATTCACCTGTCACATTGACTCAGAGAATGAGAGTGGCAGGATCTATCCAAAACTCACCTGTCTCACACAGTGGCAGAAATGGGAGTGGCAGTATCTATCCAACACTCACCTGTCACATTGAGTCAGAGAATGAGAGGCCGTATCTATGCAACACTTACCTGTCACATAGTATCAGAGAATGAGAGAGGCAGTATCTATCCAACCCTCTCCTATCGCATCGTATCACAGAATGATAGAGGCAGTATCTATCCAACACTGACCTGTGTCATAATATCAGAGAATAAGTGATGCTGTATATATCCAACACTCTCCTGTCACATAGTGTCAGAGAAAGAGAGAGGCAGTAACTATCCAACACTCACCTGTTACACAGTGTCAGAGAATGAGAGAAGCAGTATCTCTACAACACTTATCTGTGACATAGTGTCAGAGAAAGAGAGATGCACTAATCTATCCAATACTCACCTGTCACATTGTGTGAAAGAATGAGAGAGGCTCTATCTATCCAACACTCATCTGTCATATGATATCAGAGAATGAGTGGGGCAGTATCTCACCAACACTCACATGTCACAAAATGTCAGAGAATGAAAGAGGCAGTATCAATCCAAGACTCACCTGTCACATAGTCTCAGAGAATGAGTGAGGCAGTATGTATCCAACACTCACCTGTCACGTAGTGTTATAGAATGAGAGAGGCAGTATCTATCCTCCACTCACCTGTCACATAATGTCAGAGAATGAGAGAGGCAGTATCTATCCAAAACTCACCTGTCACATAGTGTCAGAGAATGAGAGAGTCATTATCTATCCAACACTCTCCTGTCACAAAATATCAGAGAATGAGAGAGGCAGTAAGTATCCAACACTCCCC
Organism: Pristiophorus japonicus; assembly: GCF_044704955.1. Classification (NCBI taxonomy): domain Eukaryota; kingdom Metazoa; phylum Chordata; class Chondrichthyes; family Pristiophoridae; genus Pristiophorus; species Pristiophorus japonicus. Next base: position 354,848 of record NW_027252582.1, on the reverse strand, counting down.
TCTCACACAGTTTCAGTGAATGAAAGAGGCAATATCTATCTAACACTTACCTGTCACATCTTGTAAGAGAATGAGAGAAGCAGTATCTCTACAACACTTACCTGTCACATCATGTCATAGAAAGAGAGATACACTAATCTATCCAACACTCACCTGTCACATTGTGTCAGAGAATGCGAGAGGCAGTATCTATCCAACACTTACCTGTGAGATGGTGTCAGAGAATGAGAGATGCACTATTCAATCCAAAACTCACCTGTCACATAGTGTCAGAGAATGAGAGAGTCAGTATCTATCCAACACTCACCTGTCACAAAATATCAGAGAATGAGAGAGGCAGTATCTATCCAACACTTACCTGTCACATCTTGGAAGAGAATGAGAGAAGCAGTATCTCTACAACACTTACCTGTCACATAGTGTCATAGAATGAGAGATGCACTAATCTATCCAAAACTCACCTGTCACATCGTGTCAGAGAATGAGAGAGGCGGTATCTATCCATCACTCACCTGTCACATAGTGTCAGAGAATGAGAGAGGCTGTATCTATCCGACACTCACCTGTCACACTGAATCAGAGAATGAGAGAGGCAGTATCTATGCAACACTTACCTTTCACATAGTATCAGAGAATGAGAGAGGCAGTATCTATCCAACACTCAAGTGTCACAGAGTGTGAAAGAATGAGAGAGACAGTATCTGTCCAAAACTCAACTGTCACATTGTGTCAGAGAATGAGAGTGGCAGTATCTATCCAAAATCCACCTGTCACACAGTGTCAGAGAATGAGAGAGGCAGTAGCGAAACAACACTCACCTGTCACATTGTGTCAGAGAATGAGAGAGGCAGTATCTATCCAACACTTACCTGTCACACTGTATCAGAGAATGAGAGAAGCAGTGTCCATGCAACACTTGCCTTTCACATAGTATCAGAGAATGAAAGAGGCAATATCGATCCAACACTGTCCTGTCACACAGTATCAGAGAATGAGTGAGGCAGTATCTATCCAACACTCACCTTTCACGTAGTGTCAGAGAATGAGAGCGGCAGTATCTATCCTCTACCCACCTGTCGCAGAATGTCAGAGAATGAGAGAGGCAGTATCTATCGAACATTCACCTGTCACATAGTAACAGAGAATGAGAGAGGCAGTATCTATCCAAAACTAACCTGTCACACTGTATCAGAGAATGAGAGAGGCAGTATCTATGCAACACTTACCTATCACATAGTATCAGAGATTGAGAGAGGCAGTATCTATCCAACACTCTCTTGTCACACAGTATCAGAGAATGAGAGAGGCAATATCTATCCAAACGTCACTTGTCACACATTGTCAGAGAATGAGAGAGGCAGTATCGATCCTACACCCACCTGTCACATAGTATCAGGGAATGAGAGAGGCAGTATCTATCCACACTCACCTGTCACATAGTGGCAGTGAATGAGAGAGGCAGTTACTATCCAAAACACACCTGTCACATTTTCCCTGAGAATGAGAGAGGCAGTATCAATCCAAAACTCACCTGTCACATAGTGTGAAAGAATGAGAGAGACAGTATCTGTCCAACACTCACCTGTCACTTTGTCTCAGAGATTGAGAGTGGCAGTATCTATCCAAATCCCACCTGTCACACTGTGTCAGAGAATGAGAGAGGCAGTATCTATCCAACACTCATCTATCACATGGTATCAGAGAATGAGAGGGGAAGGATCTAACAAACACTCACCTGTCACACAGTGTCAGAGAAAGAGAGATGCACTAATCTATCCAATACTCACCTGTCACATTGTGTGAAAGAATGACAGAGGCAGTATCTATCCAACATTCACCTGTCACATTGAGTCAGAGAATGAGAGTGGCAGTATCTATCCAAAACTCACCTCTCACACAGTGTCAGAAGTGAGAGAGGCAGTATCTATCCAACACTTACCTGTGAGATGGTGTCAGAGAATGAGAGATGCACTAATGTATCCAAAACTCACCTGTCACATAGTCTCAGAGAATGAGAGAGGCAGTATCTATCCAACACTCACCTGTCACATAGTGTCAGAGAATGAGAGAGGCAGTATCTATGCAACACTTACCCTTCACATATTATCAGAGAATGAGAGAGGCAGTATCTATCCAACACTCTCCTGTCACACAGTATCAGAGAATGAGAGAGGCAGTAGCTATCCAACACTCACATGTCACATAGTGTCAGAGAATGAGATAGGCAGTATGTATCCAACACTTAGCTGTCACTTAGTTTCAGAGAATGAGAGGCAGTATCTATCCAACATTCACCTGTCACATAGTATCAGAGAATGAGAGAGGCAGTATCTATCGAACACTCATCTGTCACACTCTATCAGAGAATGAGAGAGGCCGTATCTATGCAACACTTACCTTTCACACAGTATCAGAGAATGAGAGAGGCAGTATCTATCCAACACTCTCCTGTCACATAGTTTCAGAGAATGAGAGACGCAGTAACTATCCAACACTCACCTGTTACACAGTGTCAGAGAATGAGAGAGACAGTATCAGTCCAACACTCACCTCTCAAAGTTTCAGTGAATGAGGGAGGCAATATCAATCCAACACTTACATGTCACATCGTGTCACAGAATAAGAGAGGCAGTATCTATCCAACACTCACCTGTCACATAGTGTCAGAGAATGAGAGAGGCTGTATCTATCCAACACTCACCTGTCACACTGTATCAGAGAATGAGAGAGGCAGTATCTATGCAACACTTACCTTTCACATAGTATCAGAGAATGAGAGAGGCAATATCGATCCAACACTCTCTTGTCACACAGTATCAGAGAATGAGAGAGGCAGTATCTATCCAACACTCACCTGTCACAGAATGTTAAAGAATGAGAGAGACAGTAACTATCCATCACTCACCTGTCACATTGTGTCAGAGAATCAGAGAGGCAGTATCTATCCAACACTTACCTGTCACACTGTATCAGAGAATGAGAGAGGCAGTATCCGTGCAACACTTACATTTTTAATATTATCAGAGAATGAGAGAGGCAGTATCTATCCTCTACTCACCTGTCGAAGAATGTCAGAGAATGAGAGGCAGTATCTATCGAACATTCACCTGTCACATTGTATCAGAGAATGAGAGAGGCAGTTTCTATCCAAAATTCACCTGTCACACTGTATCAGAGAATGAGAGAGGCAGTATCTATGCAACACTTACCTATCACATAGTATCAGAGGTTGAGAGAGGCAGTATCTATCCAACACGCTCCTGTCACACAGTATCAGAGAATGAGAGATGCAATATCTATCCAAATGTCACTTGTCACACTGTATCAGAGAATGAGAGAGGCAGTATCTATCCTACACTCAACTGTCACATAGTATCAGGGAATGAGAGAGGCAGTATCTATCCAAAACTCACCTGTCACATAGTGGCAGTGAATGAGAGAGGCAGTTACTATCCAAAACACACCTGTCACATAGTCTCAGAGAATGAGGGAGGCAGTATCTATCCAACACTCACCTGTCACATAGTGTGAAAGAATGAGAGAGACAGTATCTGCCCAACACTCACCTGTCACATGGTGTCAGAGAATGAGAGTGGCAGTATCTATCCAAATCCCACCAGTCACACTGTGTCAGAGAATGAGAGAGGCAGTATCTATCCAACACTCTCCTGTCACACAGTATCAGAGAATGAGAGAGGAAGTATCTATCCAACACTCACATGTCAAATAGTGTCAGAGAATGAGAGAGGCAGTATCTATCCAAAACTCACCTGTCACTTAGTGTCAGAGAATGAGAAAGGCAGTATCTATCCTCCACTCACCTGTCACATAATGTCAGAGAATGAGAGAGGCAGTATCTGTCCAACACTTAGCTGTCACATAGTTTCAGAGAATGAGAGGCAGTATCTATCCAACACTCACCTGTCACATAGTATCAGAGAATGAGAGAGGCAGTATCTATAGAACACTCACCTGTCACACAGTGTCAGAAACGAGATAGGCAGTATCGATCCAACACTTAAATGTGAGATGTTGTCAAAGAATGAGAGATGCACTAATCTATCCAAAACACACCTGTCACATATTCCCTGAGAATGAGAGAGGCAGTATCTATCCAACACTCACCTGTCACACAGTGTGAAAGAATGAGAGAGACAGTATCTGTCCAACACTCACCTGTCACTTTGTGTCAGAGATTGAGAGTGGCAGTATCTATCCAAATCCCACCTGTCACACTGTGTCAGAGAATGAGAGAGGCAGTATCTATCCAACACTCATCAATCAAATGGTATCAGAGAATGAGAGGGGAAGGATCTAACAAACACTCACCTGTCACATAGTGTCAGAGAAAGAGAGATGCACTAATCTATCCAATACTCACCTGTCACATTGTGTGAAAGAATGACAGAGGCAGTATCTATCCAACATTCACCTGTCACATTGAGTCAGAGCATGAGAGTGGCAGTATCTATCCAAAACTCACCTCTCACACAGTGTCAGAAATGAGAGAGGCAGTATCTATGCAACACTTACCTGTGAGATGGTGTCAGAGAATGAGAGATTCACTAATCTATCCAAAACTCACCTGTCACATAGTCTCAGAGAATGAGAGAGGCAGTATCTATGCAACACTTACCTATCACATAGTATCAGAGGTTGAGAGAGGCAGTATCTATCCAACACGCTCCTGTCACACAGTATCAGAGAATGAGAGATGCAATATCTATCCAAATGTCACTTGTCACACTGTATCAGAGAATGAGAGAGGCAGTATCTATCCTACACTCAACTGTCACATAGTATCAGGGAATGAGAGAGGCAGTATCTATCCAAAACTCACCTGTCACATAGTGGCAGTGAATGAGAGAGGCAGTATCTATCCAAAACTCACCTCTCACACAGTGTCAGAAATGAGAGAGGCAGTATCTATGCAACACTTACCTGTGAGATGGTGTCAGAGAATGAGAGATTCACTAATCTATCCAAAACTCACCTGTCACATAGTCTCAGAGAATGAGAGAGGCAGTATCTATCCAACACTCACCTGTCACATAGTGTCAGAGAATGAGAGAGGCAGTATCTATGCAACACTTACCCTTCACATATTATCAGAGAATGAGAGAGGCAGTATCTATCCAACACTCTCCTGTCACACAGTATCAGAGAATGAGAGAGGCAGTATCTATCCAACACTCACATGTCACATAGTGTCAGAGAATGAGAGAGGCAGTATGTATCCAACACTTAGCTGTCACATAGTTTCAGAGAATGAGAGGCAGTATCTATCCAACACTCACCTGTCACGTAGTATCAGAGAATGAGAGAGGCAGTATCTGTCGAACACTCACCTGTCACACTGTATCAGAGAATGAGAGAGGCCGTATCTATGCAACACTTACCTTTCACATAGTATCAGAGAATGAGAGAGGCAGTATCGATCCAACACTCTCCTGTCACATAGTTTCAGAGAATGAGAGACGCAGTAACTATCCAACACTCACCTGTTACACAGTGTGTCAGAGAATGAGAGAGACAGTATCGATCCAACACTCACCTCTCACAGTTTCAGTGAATGAGAGAGGCAATATCTATCCAACACTAACCTGTCACATCTTGTCAGAGAATGAGAGAAGCAGTATCTCTGCAACACTTACCTGTCACATCGGGTCAGAGAATGAGAGATGCACTAATCTATCCAAAACTCACCTGTCACATCGTATCACAGAATAAGAGAGGCAGTATCTATCCAACACTCACCTGTCACATAGTGTCAGAGAATGAGAGAGGCTGTATCTATCCAACACTCACCTGTCACACTGTATCAGAGAATTAGAGAGGCAGTATCTATGCAACACTTACCTTTCACATAGTTTCAGAGAATGAGAGAGGCAGTATCGATCCAACACTCTCCTGTCACACAGTATCAGAGAATGAGTGAGGCAGTATCTATCCAACACTCACCTGTCAGATCTTGTCAGAGAATGAGAGAAGCAGTATTTCTTCAAAACTTACCTGTCACATAGTGTCAGAGAAAGAGAGATGCACTAATCTATCCAAAACTCATCTGTCACATAGTGTCAGAGAATGAGAGAGGCTGTATCTATCCAACACTCACCTGTCACACTGTATCAGAGAATGAGAGAGGCAGTATCTATCCAAAACTTACCTGTCAAACTGTATCAGAGAATGAGAGAGGCAGTATCTATCCAACACTCACCTGTCACAGAGTGTGAAAGAATGAGAGAGACTGTATCTGTCCAACACTCACCTGTCACATTGTGTCAGAGAATGAGAGTGGCAGTATCTATCCAAAACACACCTGTCACACAGTGTCAGAGAATGAGAGAGGCAGTAACTATCCATCACTCAACTGTCACATTGTGTCAGAGAATCAGAGAGGCAGTATCTATCCAACACTTACCTGTCAAACTGTATCAGAGAATGAGAGAGGCAGTATCTATGCAACACTTACCTTTCACATAGTATCAGAGAATGAGAGAGACAGTATCTGTCCAACACTCACCTGTCACATTGTGTCAGAGAATGCGAGTGGCAATATCTATCCAAAACCCACCTATCACACACTGTCAGATAATGAGAGAGGCAGTAGCTATCCAAAACTCACGTCACATTGTGTCAGAGAATGAGAGAGGCAGTATCAACCAACACTTACCAATCACATAGTCTCAGAGCATGAGAGAGGCAGTATCTATCCAAAACTCACCTGTCACATAGTGTCAGAGAATGAGAGCGGCAGTATCTATCCTCTACTCACCTGTCGAAGAATGTCAGAGAATGAGAGGCAGTATCTATCGAACATTCACCTGTCACATTGTATTAGAGAATGAGAGAGGCAGTATCTATCCAAAACGCACCTGTCACTCTGTATCAGAGAATGAGAGAGGCAGTATCTATGCAACACTTACCTATCACATAGTATCAGAGATTGAGAGAGGCAGTATCTATCCAACACTCTCCTGTCACACAGTATCAGAGAATGAGAGAGGCAGTATCTATCCAACACTCACCTGTCACAGAATGTTAAAGAATGAGAGAGACAGTGACTATCCATCACTCACCTGTCACATTGTGTCAGAGAATCAGAGAGGCAGTATCTATCCAACACTTACCTGTCACACTGTATCAGAGAATGAGAGAAGCAGTATCTCGACAACACTTACCTGTCACATAGTGTCAGAGAATGAGAGATGCAGTCATCTATCCAAAACTCACCAGTCACATCGTGTCACAGAATAAGAGAGGCAGTATCTATCCAACACTCACCTGTCACATAGTGTCAGAGAATGAGAGAGGCTGTATCTATCCAACACTCACCTGTCACACTGTATCAGAGAATGAGAGAGGCAGTATCTATGCAACACTTACCTTTCACATAGTATCCGAGAATGAGAGAGGCAATATCGATCCAACACTCTCTTGTCACACAGTATCAGAGAATGAGAGCGGCAGTATCTATCCAACACTCACCTGTCACAGAATGTTAAAGAATGAGAGAGACAGTAACTTTCCATCACTCACCTGTCACATTGTGTCAGAGAATCAGAGAGGCAGTATCTATCCAACACTTACCTGTCACACTGTATCAGAGAATGAGAGAGGCAGTATCCGTGCAACACTTACCTTTCACATAGTATCAGAGAATGAGAGAGGCAGTATCTATCCTCTACTCACCTGTCGAAGAATGTCAGAGAATGAGAGGCAGTATCTATCGAACATTCACCTGTCACATTGTATCAGAGAATGAGAGAGGCAGTTTCTATCCAATATTCACCTGTCACACTGTATCAGAGAATGAGAGAGGCAGTATCTATGCAACACTTACCTATCACATAGTATCAGAGGTTGAGAGAGGTTGTATCTATCCAACACGCTCCTGTCACACAGTATCAGAGAATGAGAGAGGCAATATCTATCCAAATGTCACTTGTCACACATTGTCAGAGAATGAGAGAGGCAGTATCTATCCTAAACTCACCTGTCACATAGTATCAGGGAATGAGAGAGGCAGTATCTATCCAAAACTCACCTGTCACATAGTGGCAGTGAATGAGAGAGGCAGTTACTATCCAAAACACACCTGTCACATAGTCTCAGAGAATGAGGGAGGCAGTATCTATCCAACACTCACCTGTCACATAGTGTGAAAGAATGAGAGAGACAGTATCTACCCAACCCTCACCTGTCACACTGTGTCAGAGAATGAGAGAGGCAGTATCTATCCAACACTCTCCTGTCACACAGTATCAGAGAATGAGAGAGGAAGTATCTATCCAACACTCACATGTCACATAGTGTCAGAGAATGAGAGAGGCAGTATCTATCCAAAACTCATCTGTCACTTAGTGTCAGAGAATGAGAAAGGCAGTATCTATCCTCCACTCACCTGTCACATAATGTCAGAGAATGAGAGAGGCAGTATCTGTCCAAAACTTAGCTGTCACATAGTTTCAGTGAATGAGAGGCAGTATCTATCCAACACTCACCTGTCACATAGTATCAGAGAATGAGAGAGGTAGTATCTATAGAACACTCACCTGTCACACAGTGTCAGAAATGAGAGAGGCAGTATCGATCCAACACTTAAATGTGAGATGTTGTCAAAGAATGAGAGATGCACTAATCTATCCAAAACTCACCTGTCACATACTCGCAGAGAATGAGAGAGGCAGTAGCTATCCAACACTCACCTGTCACATTGTGTCAGAGAATGAGAGTGGCAGAATCTATCCAAAACCCATCTGTCACACACTGTCAGAGAATGAGAGAGGCAGTAGCTATCCAACACTCACCTGTCACATTGTGTCAGAGAATGAGAGAGGCAGTATCTATCCAACACTTACCTATCACATTGTCTCAGAGAATCAGAGAGGCAGTATCTATCCAACACTCACCTGTCACGTAGTGTCAGAGAATGAGAGCGGCAGTATATATCCTCTACCCACCTGTCGCAGAATGTCAGAGAATGAGAGAGGCAGTATCTATCGAACATTCACCTGTCACATAGCAACAGAGAATGAGAGAGGCAGTATCTATCCAAAACTAACCTGTCACACTGCATCAGAGAATGAGAGAGGCAGTATCTATCCAACACTCTCCTGTCACACAGTATCAGAGAATGAGAGAGGCAATATCTATCCAAATGTCACTTGTCACACATTGTCAGAGAATGAGAGAGGCAGTATCTATCCTACACCCACCTGTCACATAGTATCAGGGAATGAGAGAGGCAGTATCTATCCAACACTCACCTGTCACATAGTGGCAGTGAATGAGAGAGGCAGTTACTATCCAAAACACACCTGTCACATATTCCCTGAGAATGAGAGAGGCAGTATCTATCCAACACTCACCTGTCACACAGTGTGAAAGAATGAGAGAGACAGTATCTGTCCAACACTCACCTGTCACTTTGTGTCAGAGATTGAGAGTGGCAGTATCTATCCAAATCCCACCTGTCACACTGTGTCAGAGAATGAGAGAGGCAGTATCTATCCAACACTCATCTATCACATGGTATCAGAGAATGAGAGGGGAAGGATCTAACAAACACTCACCTGTCACATAGTGTCAGAGAAAGAGAGATGCACTAATCTATCCAATACTCACCTGTCACATTGTGTGAAAGAATGACAGAGGCAGTATCTATCCAACATTCACCTGTCACATTGAGTCAGAGCATGAGAGTGGCAGTATCTGTCCAAAACTCACCTCTCACACAGTGTCAGAAATGAGAGAGGCAGTATCTATGCAACACTTACCTGTGAGATGGTGTCAGAGAATGAGAGATTCACTAATCTATCCAAAACTCACATGTCACAGAGTCTCAGAGAATGAGAGAGGCAGTATCTATCCAACACTCACCTGTCACATAGTGCCAGAGAATGAGAGAGGCAGTATCTATGGAACACTTACCCTTCACATATTATCAGAGAATGAGAGAGGCAGTATCTATCCAACACTCTCCTGTCACACAGTATCAGAGAATGAGAGAGGCAGTATCTATCCAACACTCACATGTCACATAGTGTCAGAGAATGAGAGAGGCAGTATGTATCCAACACTTAGCTGTCACATAGTTTCAGAGAATGAGAGGCAGTATCTATCCAACACTCACCTGTCACGTAGTATCAGAGAATGAGAGAGGCAGTATCTGTCGAACACTCACCTGTCACACTGTATCAGAGAATGAGAGAGGCCGTATCAATGCAACACTTACCTTTCACATAGTATCAGAGAATGAGAGAGGCAGTATCGATCCAACACTCTCCTGTCACATAGTTTCAGCGAATGAGAGACGCAGTAACTATCCAACACTCACCTGTTACACAGTGTGTCAGAGAATGAGAGAGACAGTATCGATCCAACACTCACCTCTCACAGTTTCAGTGAATGAGAGAGGCAATATCTATCCAACACTAACCTGTCACATCTTGTCAGAGAATGAGAGAAGCAGTATCTCTGCAACACTTACCTGTCACATCGGGTCAGAGAATGAGAGATGCACTAATCTATCCAAAACTCACCTGTCACATCGTATCACAGAATAAGAGAGGCAGTATCTATCCAACACTCACCTGTCACATAGTGTCAGAGAATGAGAGAGGCTGTATCTATCCAACACTCACCTGTCACACTGTATCAGAGAATTAGAGAGGCAGTATCTATGCAACACTTACCTTTCACATAGTATCAGAGAATGAGAGAGGCAGTATCGATCCAACACTCTCCTGTCACACAGTATCAGAGAATGAGAGAGGCAGTATCTATCCAACACTCACCTGTCAGATCTTGTCAGAGAATGAGAGAAGCAGTATTTCTTCAAAACTTACCTGTCACATAGTGTCAGATAAAGAGAGATGCACTAATCTATCCAAAACTCACCTGTCACATAGTGTCAGAGAATGAGAGAGGCTGTATCTATCCAACACTCACCTGTCACACTGTATCAGAGAATGAGAGAGGCAGTATCTATCCAACACTTACCTGTCAAACTGTATCAGAGAATGAGAGAGGCAGTATCTATCCAACACTCACCTGTCACAGGGTGTGAAAGAATGAGAGAGACTGTATCTGTCCAACACTCACCTGTCACATTGTGTCAGAGAATGAGAGTGGCAGTATCTTTCCAAAACACACCTGTCACTCAGTGTCAGAGAATGAGAGAGGCAGTAACTATCCATCACTCAACTGCCACATTGTGTCAGAGAATCAGAGAGGCAGTATCTATCCAACACTTACCTGTCAAACTGTATCAGAGAATGAGAGAGGCAGTATCTATGCAACACTTATCTTTCGCATAGTATCAGAGAATGAGAGAGACAGTATCTGTCCAACACTCACCTGTCACATTGTGTCAGAGAATGCGAGTGGCAATATCTATCCAAAACCCACCTATCACACACTGTCAGATAATGAGAGAGGCAGTAGCTATCCAAAACTCACGTCACATTGTGTCAGAGAATGAGAGAGGCAGTATCAACCAACACTTACCAATCACATAGTCTCAGAGCATGAGAGAGGCAGTATCTATCCAAAACTCACCTGTCACATAGTGTCAGAGAATGAGAGCGGCAGTATCTATCCTCTACTCACCTGTCGAAGAATGTCAGAGAATGAGAGGCAGTATCTATCGAACATTCACCTGTCACATTGTATTAGAGAATGAGAGAGGCAGTATCTATCCAAAACGCACCTGTCACTCTGTATCAGAGAATGAGAGAGGCAGTATCTATGCAACACTTACCTATCACATAGTATCAGAGATTGAGAGAGGCAGTATCTATCCAACACTCTCCTGTCACACAGTATCAGAGAATGAGAAAGGCAGTATCTATCCAACACTCACCTGTCACAGAGTGTGAAAGAATGAGAGAGACAGTATCTGTCCAACACTCACCTGTCACATTGTGTCAGAGAATGAGAGAGGCAGTATCTATCCAAAACCCACCTGTCACACACTGTCAGAGAATGAGAGAGGCAGTAGCTATCCAACACTCACCTGTCACATTGTGTCAGAGAATGAGAGAGGCAGTATCTATCCAACACTCACCTGTCACGTAGTGTCAGAGAATGAGAGCGCCAGTATCTATCCTCTACTCACCTGTCGAAGAATGTCAGAGAATGAGAGGCAGTATCTATCGAACATTCACCTGTCACATTGTATCAGAGAATGAGAGAGGCAGTATCTATCCAAAACTCACCTGTCACACTGTATCAGAGAATGAGAGAGGCAGTATCTATCCTACACTCACCTGTCACATAGTATCAGGGAATGTGAGAGGCAGTATCTATCCAAAACTCACCTGTCACATAGTGGCAGTGAATGAGAGAGGCAGTTACTATCCAAATCACACCTGTCACATACTCTCAGAGTATGAGAGAGGCAGTATCTATCCAAATCCCACCTGTCACACTGTGTCAGAAAATGAGAGAGGCAGTATCTCTCCAACACTCTCCTGTCACACAGTATCAGAGAATGAGAGAGGAAGTATCTATCCAACACTCACATGTCACATAGTGTCAGAGAATGAGAGAGGCAGTATCTATCCAAAACTCACCTGTCACGTAGTGTCAGAGAATGAGAGAGGCAGTATCAATCCTCCACTCACCTGTCACATAATGTCAGAGAATGAGAGAGGCAGTATCTGTCCAACACTTAGCTGTCACATAGTTTCAGAGAATGAGAGAGGCAGTATCTATAGAACACTCACCTGTCACACAGTTTCAGAGAATGAGAGGCAGTATCTATCGAACATTCACCTGTCACATAGTATCAGAGAATGAGAGAGGCAGTATCTTTCCAAAACTCACCTGTCGCACTGTATCAGAGAATGAGAGAGGCAGTATCAATGCAACACTTACCTATCACATAGTATCAGAGATTGAGAGTTGCAGTATCTATCCAACACTCTCCTGTCACACAGTATCAGAGAATGAGAGAGGCAATATCTATCCAAATGTCACTTGTCACACATTGTCAGAGAATGAGAGAGGCAGTATCTATCCTCCACTCTCCTGTCACACAGTCTCAGAGAATGAGAGAGGCAGTATCTATCCTACACTCACCTGTCACATAGTATCAGGGAATGAGAGAGGCAGTATCTATCCAACACTCTCCTGTCACAAAGTGGCAGTGAATGAGAGAGGAAGTTACTATCCAAAACACACCTGTCACATAGTCTCAGAGAATGAGAGAGGCAGTATATATCCAACACTCACCTGTCACATAGTGGCAGAGAATGAGAGAGGCAGTTACTATACAAAACACACCTGTCACATAGACTCAGAGAATGAGAGAGGCAGTATCTACTCAACACTCACCTGTCACATAGTGTGAAAGAATGAGAGAGACAGTATCTGTCCAACACTCACCTGTCACATTGTGTCTGAGAATGAGAGTGGCAGTATCTATCCAAATCCGAACTGTCACACTGTGTCAGAGAATGAGAGAGGCAGTATCTATCCAACACTCATCTATCACATGGTATCAGAGAATGAGAGACGCAGTATCTATCGAACACTCACCTGTCACACTGTATCAGAGAATGAGAGAGGCTGTATCTATGCAACACTTACCTTTCACATAGTATCAGATAATGAGAGAGGCAGTATCTATCCAACACTCTCCTGTCACATAGTTTCAGAGAATGAGAGACGCAGTAACTATCCAACACTCAGCTGTCACACTGCATCAGAGAATGAGAGAGGCAGTATCTATGCAACACTTATATTTCACATAGTATCAGAGAATGAGAGAGGCAGTATCGATCAAACACTCTCCTGTCACACAGTATCAGAGAATGAGAGAGGCAGTATCTATCCAAAACTCACCTGTCACAGAGTGTGAAAGAATGAGAGAGACAGTATCTGTCCAACACTCACCTGTCACATTGTGTCAGAGAATGAGAGTGGCAGTATCTATCCAAAACCCACCTGTCACACACTGTCAGAGAATGAGAGAGGCAGTAGCTATCCAACACTCACCTGTCACATTGTGTCAGAGAATGAGAGAGGAAGTATCTATCCAACACTCACCTGTCACATAGTGTGAAAGAATGAGAGAGACAGTATCTGCCCAACACTCACCTGTCACATTGTGTCAGAGAATGATAGTGGCAGTATCTATCCAAATCCCACCTGTCACACTGTGTCAGAGAATGAGAGAGGCAGTATCTATCCAACACTCTCCTGTCACACAGTATCAGAGAATAAGAGAGGAAGTATCTATCCAACACTCACATGTCACATAGTGTCAGAGAATGAGAGAGGCAGTATCTATCCAAAACTCACCTGTCACGTAGTGTCAGAGAAAGAGAGAGGCAGTATCTATCCTCCACTCACCTGTCACATAATGTCAGATAATGAGAGAGGCAGTAACTGTCCAACACTTAGCTGTCACATAGTTTCAGAGAATGAGAGGCAGTATCTATCGAACACTCACCTGTCACATAGTATCAGAAGATGAGAGAGGCAGTATCTATAGAACACTCACCTGTCACACAGTGTCAGAAATGAGAGAGGCAGTATCTATCCAACACTTACATGTGAGATGTTGTCAGAGAATGAGAGATGCACTAATCTATCCAAAACTCACCTGTCACATACTCGCAGAGAATGAGAGAGGCAGTAGCTATCCAACACTCACCTGTCACATAGTGTCAGAGAATGGGAGAGGCAGTATCTATGCAACACTTACCTTTCACATTTTATCAGAGAATGAGAGAGGCAGTATCTATCCAAAACGCACCTGTCACTCTGTATCAGAGAATGAGAGAGGCAGTATCTATGCAACACTTACCTATCACACAGTATCAGAGAATGAGAGAGGCAGTATCTATCCAACACTCACCTGTCACAGAATGTTAAAGAATGAGAGAGACAGTGACTATCCATCACTCACCTGTCACATTGTGTCAGAGAATCAGAGAGGCAGTATCTATCCAACACTTACCTGTCACACTGTATCAGAGAATGAGAGAAGCAGTATCTCGACAACACTTACCTGTCACATAGTCTCAGAGAATGAGAGATGCACTCATCTATCCAAAACTCACCAGTCACATCGTGTCACAGAATAAGAGAGGCAGTATCTATCCAACACTCACCTGTCACATCGTGTCAGAGAATGAGAGAGGCTGTATCAACCCAACACTCACCTGTCACACTGTATCAGAGAATGAGAGAGGCAGTATCTATGCAACACTTACCTTTCACATAGTATCAGAGAATGAGAGAGGCAATATCGATCCAACACTCTCTTGTCACACAGTATCAGAGAATGAGAGAGGCAGTATCTATCCAACACTCACCTGTCACAGAATGTTAAAGAATGAGAGAGACAGTAACTTTCCATCACTCACCTGTCACATTGTGTCAGAGAATCAGAGAGGCAGTATCTATCCAACACTTACCTGTCACACTGTATCAGAGAATGAGAGAGGCAGTATCCGTGCAACACTTACCTTTCACATAGTATCAGAGAATGAGAGAGGCAGTATCTATCCTCTACTCACCTGTCGAAGAATGTCAGAGAATGAGAGGCAGTATCTATCGAACATTCACCTGTCACATTGTATCAGAGAATGAGAGAGGCAGTTTCTATCCAATATTCACCTGTCACACTGTATCAGAGAATGAGAGAGGCAGTATCTATGCAACACTTACCTATCACATAGTATCAGAGGTTGAGAGAGGCAGTATCTATCCAACACGCTCCTGTCACACAGTATCAGAGAATGAGAGAGGCAATATCTATCCAAATGTCACTTGTCACACATTGTCAGAGAATGAGAGAGGCAGTATCTATCCTAAACTCACCTGTCACATAGTATCAGGGAATGAGAGAGGCAGTATCTATCCAAAACTCACCTGTCACATAGTGGCAGTGAATGAGAGAGGCAGTTACTATCCAAAACACACCTGTCACATAGTCTCAGAGAATGAGGGAGGCAGTATCTATCCAACACTCACCTGTCACATAGTGTGAAAGAATGAGAGAGACAGTATCTGCCCAACACTCACCTGTCACACTGTGTCAGAGAATGAGAGAGGCAGTATCTATCCAACACTCTCCTGTCACACAGAATCAGAGAATGAGAGAGGAAGTATCTATCCAACACTCACATGTCACATAGTGTCAGAGAATGAGAGAGGCAGTATCTATCCAAAACTCACCTGTCACTTAGTGTCAGAGAATGAGAAAGGCAGTATCTATCCTCCACTCACCTGTCACATAATGTCAGAGAATGAGAGAGGCAGTATCTGTCCAAAACTTAGCTGTCACATAGTTTCAGTGAATGAGAGGCAGTATCTATCCAACACTCACCTGTCACATAGTATCAGAGAATGAGAGAGGTAGTATCTATAGAACACTCACCTGTCACACAGTGTCAGAAATGAGAGTAGCAGTATCGATCCAACACTTAAATGTGAGATGTTGTCAAAGAATGAGAGATGCACTAATCTATCCAAAACTCACCTGTCACTCACTCGCAGAGAATAAGAGAGGCAGTAGCTATCCAACACTCACCTGTCACATTGTGTCAGAGAATGAGAGTGGCAGAATCTATCCAAAACCCATCTGTCACACACTGTCAGAGAATGAGAGAGGCAGTAGCTATCCAACACTCACCTGTCGCATTGTGTCAGAGAATGAGAGAGGCAGTATCTATCCAACACTTACCTATCACATTGTCTCAGAGAATCAGAGAGGCAGTATCTATCCAACACTCACCTGTCACGTAGTGTCAGAGAATGAGAGCGGCAGTATATATCCTCTACCCACCTGTCGCAGAATGTCAGAGAATGAGAGAGGCAGTATCTATCGAACATTCACCTGTCACATAGCAACAGAGAATGAGAGAGGCAGTATCTATCCAAAACTAACCTGTCACACTGCATCAGAGAATGAGAGAGGCAGTATCTATCCAACACTCTCCTGTCACACAGTATCAGAGAATGAGAGAGGCAATATCTATCCAAATGTCACTTGTCACACATTGTCAGAGAATGAGAGAGGCAGTATCTATCCTACACCCACCTGTCATATAGTATTAGGGAATGAGAGAGGCAGTATCTATCCAACACTCACCTGTCACATAGTGGCAGTGAATGAGAGAGGCAGTTACTATCCAAAACACACCTGTCAAATATTCCCTGAGAATGAGAGAGGCAGTATCTATCCAACACTCACCTGTCACACAGTGTGAAAGAATGAGTGAGACAGTATCTGTCCAACACTCACCTGTCACTTTGTGTCAGAGATTGAGAGTGGCAGTATCTATCCAAATCCCACCTGTCACACTGTGTCAGAGAATGAGAGAGGCAGTATCTATCCAACACTCATCTATCACATGGTATCAGAGAATGAGAGGGGAAGGATCTAACAAACACTCACCTGTCACATAGTGTCAGAGAAAGAGAGATGCACTAATCTATCCAATACTCACCTGTCACATTGTGTGAAAGAATGACAGAGGCAGTATCTATCCAACATTCACCTGTCACATTGAGTCAGAGCATGAGAGTGGCAGTATCTATCCAAAACTCACCTCTCACACAGTGTCGGAAATGAGAGAGGCAGTATCTATGCAACATTTACCTGTGAGATGGTGTCAGAGAATGAGAGATTCACTAATCTATCCAAAACTCACCTGTCACAAAGTCTCAGAGAATGAGAGAGGCAGTATCTATCCAACACTCACCTGTCACATAGTGTCAGAGAATGAGAGAGGCAGTATCTATGCAACACTTACCCTTCACATATTATCAGAGAATGAGAGAGGCAGTATCTATCCAACACTCTCCTGTCACATAGTGTCAGAGAATGAGAGAGGCAGTATGTAACCAACACTTAGCTGTCACATAGTTTCAGAGAATGAGAGGCAGTATCGATCCAACACTCACCTGTCACGTAGTATCAGAGAATGAGAGAGGCAGTATCTGTCGAACACTCACCTGTCACACTGTATCAGAGAATGAGAGAGGCCGTATCTATGCAACACTTACCTTTCACATAGTATCAGAGAATGAGAGAGGCAGTATCGATCCAACACTCTCCTGTCACATAGTTTCAGAGAATGAGAGACGCAGTAACTATCCAACACTCACCTGTTACACAGTGTGTCAGAGAATGAGAGAGAGAGTATCGATCCAACACTCACCTCTCACAGTTTCAGTGAATGAGAGAGGCAGTATCTATCCAACACTCACCTGTCAGATCTTGTCAGAGAATGAGAGAAGCAGTATTTCTTCAAAACTTACCTGTCACATAGTGTCAGAGAAAGAGAGATGCACTAATCTATCCAAAACTCACCTGTCACATAGTGTCAGAGAATGAGAGAGGCTGTATCTATCCAACACTCACCTGTCACACTGTATCAGAGAATGAGAGAGGCAGTATCTATCCAACACTTACCTGTCAAACTGTATCAGAGAATGAGAGAGGCAGTATCTATCCAACACTCACCTGTCACAGAGTGTGAAAGAATGAGAGAGACTGTATCTGTCCAACACTCACCTGTCACATTGTGTCAGAGAATGAGAGTGGCAGTATCTATCCAAAACACACCTGTCACACAGTGTCAGAGAATGAGAGAGGCAGTAACTATCCATCACTCAACTGTCACATTGTGTCAGAGAATCAGAGAGGCAGTATCTATCCAACACTTACCTGTCAAACTGTATCAGAGAATGAGAGAGGCAGTATCTATGCAACACTGACCTTTCACATAGTATCAGAGAATGAGAGAGACAGTATCTGTCCAACACTCACCTGTCACATTGTGTCAGAGAATGCGAGTGGCAATATCTATCCAAAACCCACCTATCACACACTGTCAGATAATGAGAGAGGCAGTAGCTATCCAAAACTCACGTCACATTGTGTCAGAGAATGAGAGAGGCAGTATCTATGCAACACTTACCTTTCACATAGTCTCAGAGCATGAGAGAGGCAGTATCTATCCAAAACTCACCTGTCACATAGTGTCAGAGAATGAGAGCGGCAGTATCTATCCTCTACTCACCTGTCGAAGAATGTCAGAGAATGAGAGGCAGTATCTATCGAACATTCACCTGTCACATTGTATTAGAGAAAGAGAGAGGCAGTATCTATCCAAAACGCACCTGTCACTCTGTATCAGAGAATTAGAGAGGCAGTATCTATGCAACACTTACCAATCACATAGTATCAGAGATTGAGAGAGGCAGTATCTATCCAACACTCTCCTGTCACACAGTATCAGAGAATGAGAAAGGCAGTATCTATCCAACACTCACCTGTCACAGAGTGTGAAAGAATGAGAGAGACAGTATCTGTCCAACACTCACCTGTCACATTGTGTCAGAGAATGAGAGTGGCAGTATCTATCCAAAACCCACCTGTCACACACTGTCAGAGAATGAGAGAGGCAGTAGCTATCCAACACTCACCTGTCACATTGTGTCAGAGTATGAGAGAGGCAGTATCTATCCAACACTCACCTGTCACGTAGTGTCAGAGAATGAGAGCGCCAGTATCTATCCTCTACTCACCTGTCGAAGAATGTCAGAGAATGAGAGGCAGTATCTATCGAACATTCACCTGTCACATAATATCAGAGAATGAGAGAGGCAGTATCTATCCAAAACTCACCTGTCACACTGTATCAGAGAATGAGAGAGGCAGTATCTATCCTACACTCATCTATCACATGGTATCAGAGAATGAGAGGGGAAGGATCTAACAAACACTCACCTGTCACATAGTGTCAGAGAAAGAGAGATGCACTAATCTATCCAATACTCACCTGTCACATTGTGTGAAAGAATGACAGAGGCAGTATCGATCCAACATTCACCTGTCACATTGAGTCAGAGCATGAGAGTGGCAGTATCTATCCAAAACTCACCTCTCACACAGTGTCGGAAATGAGAGAGGCAGTATCTATGCAACACTTACCTTTGAGATGGTGTCAGAGAATGAGAGATTCACTAATCTATCCAAAACTCACCTGTCACAAAGTCTCAGAGAATGAGAGAGGCAGTATCTATCCAACACTCACCTGTCACATAGTGTCAGAGAATGAGAGAGGCAGTATCTATGAAACACTTACCCTTCACATATTATCAGAGAATGAGAGAGGCAGTATCTATCCAACACTCTCAAGTCACACAGTATCAGAGAATGAGAGAGGCAGTATCTATCCAACACTCACATGTCACATAGTGTCAGAGAATGAGAGAGGCAGTATGTATCCAACACTTAGCTGTCACATAGTTTCAGAGAATGAGAGGCAGTATCTATCCAACACTCACCTGTCACGTAGTATCAGAGAATGAGAGAGGCAGTATCTGTCGAACACTCACCTGTCACACTGTATCAGAGAATGAGAGAGGCCGTATCTATGCAACACTTACCTTTCACATAGTATCAGAGAATGAGAGAGGCAGTATCGATCCAACACTCTCCTGTCACATAGTTTCAGAGAATGAGAGACGCAGTAACTATCCAACACTCACCTGTTACACAGTGTGTCAGAGAATGAGAGAGAGAGTATCGATCCAACACTCACCTCTCACAGTTTCAGTGAATGAGAGAGGCAATATCTATCCAACACTAACCTGTCACATCTTGTCAGAGAATGAGAGAAGCAGTATCTCTGCAACACTTACCTGTCACATCGGGTCAGAGAATGAGAGATGCACTAATCTATCCAAAACTCACCTGTCACATCGTATCACAGAATAAGAGAGGCAGTATCTATCCAACACTCACCTGTCACATAGTGTCAGAGAATGAGAGAGGCTGTATCTATCCAACACTCACCTGTCACACTGTATGAGAGAATTAGAGAGGCAGTATCTATGCAACACTTACCTTTCACATAGTATCAGAGAATGAGAGAGGCAGTATCGATCCAACACTCTCCTGTCACACAGTATCAGAGAATGAGAGAGGCAGTATCTATCCAACACTCACCTGTCAGATCTTGTCAGAGAATGAGAGAAGCAGTATTTCTTCAATACTTACCTGTCACATAGTGTCAGAGAAAGAGAGATGCACTAATCTATCCAAAACTCACCTGTCACATAGTGTCAGAGAATGAGAGAGGCTGTATCTATCCAACAATCACCTGTCACACTGTATCAGAGAATGAGAGAGGCAGTATCTATCCAACACTTACCTGTCAAACTGTATCAGAGAATGAGAGAGGCAGTATCTATCCAACACTCACCTGTCACAGAGTGTGAAAGAATGAGAGAAACTGTATCTGTCCAACACTCACCTGTCACATTGTGTCAGAGAATGAGAGTGGCAGTATCTATCCAAAACACACCTGTCACACAGTGTCAGAGAATGAGAGAGGCAGTAACTATCCATCACTCAACTGTCACATTGTGTCAGAGAATCAGATAGGCAGTATCTATCCAACACTTACCTGTCAAACTGTATCAGAGAATGAGAGAGGCAGTATCTATGCAACACTTACCTTTCACATAGTATCAGAGAATGAGAGAGACAGTATCTGTCCAACACTCACCTGTCACATTGTGTCAGAGAATGCGAGTGGCAATATCTATCCAAAACCCACCTATCACACACTGTCAGATAATGAGAGAGGCAGTAGCTATCCAAAACTCACGTCACATTGTGTCAGAGAATGAGAGAGGCAGTATCTATGCAACACTTACCTTTCACATAGTCTCAGAGCATGAGAGAGGCAGTATCTATCCAAAACTCACCTGTCACATAGTGTCAGAGAATGAGAGCGGCAGTATCTATCCTCTACTCACCTGTCGAAGAATGTCAGAGAATGAGAGGCAGTATCTATCGAACATTCACCTGTCACATTGAATTAGAGAAAGAGAGAGGCAGTATCTATCCAAAACGCACCTGTCACTCTGTATCAGAGAATTAGAGAGGCAGTATCTATGCAACACTTACCAATCACATAGTATCAGAGATTGAGAGAGGCAGTATCTATCCAACACTCTCCTGTCACACAGTATCAGAGAATGAGAAAGGCAGTATCTATCCAACACTCACCTGTCACAGAGTGTGAAAGAATGAGAGAGACAGTATCTGTCCAACACTCACCTGTCACATTGTGTCAGAGAATGAGAGTGGCAGTATCTATCCAAAACCCACCTGTCACACACTGTCAGAGAATGAGAGAGGCAGTAGCTATCCAACACTCACCTGTCACATTGTGTCAGAGAATGAGAGAGGCAGTATCTATCCAACACTCACCTGTCACGTAGTGTCAGAGAATGAGAGCGCCAGTATCTATCCTCTACTCACCTGTCGAAGAATGTCAGAGAATGAGAGGCAGTATCTATCGAACATTCACCTGTCACATAATATCAGAGAATGAGAGAGGCAGTATCTATCCAAAACTCACCTGTCACACTGTATCAGAGAATGAGAGAGGCAGTATCTATCCTACACTCACCTGTCACATAGTATCAGGGAATGTGAGAGGCAGTATCTATCCAAAACCCACCTGTCACATAGTCTCAGAGAATGAGAGAGGCAGTATCTATCCAAATCCCACCTGTCACACTGTGTCAGAAAATGAGAGAGGCAGTATCTCTCCAACACTCTCCTGTCACACAGTATCAGAGAATGAGAGAGGAAGTATCTATCCAACACTCACATGTCACATAGTGTCAGAGAATGAGAGAGGCAGTATCTATCCAAAACTCACCTGTCACGTAGTGTCAGAGAATGAGAGAGGCAGTATCTATCCTCCACTCACCTGTCACATAATGTCAGAGAATGAGAGAGGCAGTATCTGTCCAACACTTAGCTGTCACATAGTTTCAGAGAATGAGAGGCAGTATCTATCCAAAACACACCTGTCACATCGTCTCAGAGAATGAGAGAGGCAGTATCTATCCAACACTCACCTGTCACATAGTGTGAAGGAATGAGAGAGACAGTATCTGTCCAACACTCACCTGTCACATAGTGTCAGAGAATGAGAAAGGCTGTATCTATCCAACACTCACCTGTCACACTGTATCAGAGAATGAGAGAGGTAGTATCTATGCAACACTTACCTTTCACACAGTATCAGATAATGAGAGAGGCAGTATCTATCCAACACTCTCCTGTCACATAGTTTCAGAGAATGAGAGACGAAGTATCTATCCAACACTCACCTGTTACAGTGTCAGAGAATGAGAGAGACAGTATTGGTCCAACACTCACCTCTCACACAGTTTCAGTGAATGAGAGAGCAGTATCTATCCAACACTCACCTGTCACATAGTGTCAGAGAATGAGAGAGGCTGTATCTATCCAACACTCACCTTTCACATAGTATCAGAGAATGAGAGAGGCAGTATCGATCAAACACTCTCCTGTCACACAATATCACTGAATGAGAGAGGCAGTATCTATCCAACACTCACCTGTCACAGAGTGCGAAAAAATGAGAGACAGTATCTGTCCAACACTCACCTGTCACATTGTGTCAGAGAATGAGAGTGGCAGTATCTATCCAAAACCAACCTGTCACACACTGTCAGAGAATGAGAGAGGCAGTAGCTATCCAACACTCACCTGTCACATTGTGTCAGAGAATGAGAGAGGAAGTATCTATCCAACACTAACCTATCACATAGTCTCAGAGAATGAGAGAGGCAGTATCTATCCAACACTCACCTGTCACATAGTGTCAGAGAATGAGAGCGGCAGTATCTATCCTCTACTCACCTGTCGAAGAATGTCAGAGAATGAGAGGCAGTATCTATCGAACATTCACCTGTCACATTGTATCAGAGAATGAGAGAGGCAGTATCTATCCAAAACTCACCTGTCACACTGTATCAAAGAATGACAGAGGCAGTATCTATGCAACATTTACCTATCACATAGTATTAGAGATTGAGAGAGGCAGTATCTATCCAACACTCTCCTGTCACACAGTATCAGAGAATGAGAGAGGCAATATCTATCCAAATGGCACTTGTCACACATTGTCAGAGAATGAGAGAGGCAGTATCTATCCTACACTCACCTGTCACATAGTATCAGGGAATGAGAGAGGCAGTATCTATCCAAGACTCACCTGTCACATAGTGGCAGTGAATGAGAGAGGCAGTTACTATCCAAAACACACCTGTCACATAGTCTCAGAGAATGAGAGAGGCAGTATCTATCCAACACTCACCTGTCACATAGTGTGAAAGAATGAGAGTGGCAGTATCTATCCAAATCCCACCTGTCACACTGTGTCAGAGAATGAGAGAGGCAGTATCTATCCTCAACTCACCTGTCACATGATGTCAGAGAATGAGAGAGGCAGTATCTGTCCAACACTTAGATGTCACATAGTTTCAGAGAATGAGAGGCAGTATCTATCCAACACTCACCTGTCACATAATATCAGAGAATGATAGAGGCAGTATCTATAGAACACTCACCTGTCACACAGTGTCAGAAATGAGAGAGGCAGTATCTATCCAACACTTACATGTGAGATGTTGTCAGAGAATGAGAGATGCACTAATCTATCCAAAACTCACCTGTCACATACTCGCAGAGAATGAGAGAGGCAGTAGCTGTCCAACACTCACCTGTCACAAAGTGTCAGAGAATGGGAGATGCAGTATCTATGCAACACTTACCTTTCACATTTTATCAGAGAATGAGAGAGGCAATATCTATCCAACACTCTCCTGTCACACAGTATCAGAGAAAGAGAGAGGCAGTATCTATGCAACACTTACTTTTCACATAGAATCAGAGAATGAGAGAGAGAGTATCGATGCAACACTCACTTCTCACACAATTTCAGTGAATGAGAGAGGCAATATCTATCCAACACTTACCTGTCACATAGTGTCAGAGAAAGAGAGATGCACTAATCTATCCAACACTCACCTGTCACATTGTGTCAGAGAATGAGAGAGGCAGTATCTATCCAACACTTACCTGTGAGATGGTGTCAGAGAATGAGAGATGCACTAATCTATCCAAAACTCACCTGTCACATTGTGTCAGAGAATGAGAGAGGCAGTAGCTATCCAACACTCACCTGTCACATTGTGTCAGAGAATGAGAGAGGCAGTATCTATCCAACACTTACCTGTCACACTGTATCAGAGAATGAGAGAGGCAATATCTATGCAACACGTACCTTTCACATAGTATCAGAGAATGAGAGAGGCAGTATCGATGCAACACTCTCCAGTCACACAGTATCAGAGAATGAGTGAGGCAGTATCTATCCAACACTCACCTGTCACAGAGTGTGAAAGAATGAGAGAGACAGTATCTGTCCAACACTCACCTGTCATGTAGTGTCAGAGAATGAGAGCGGCAGTATCTATCCTCTACTCACCTGTCGCAGAATGTCAGTGAATGAGAGGGGCAGTATCTGTCCAACACTTAGCTGTCACATAGCGTCAGAGAATGAGAGAGGCAGTATCTATCCAAAACTCACCTGTCGCACTGTATCAGAGAATGAGTGAGGCAGTATCTATGCAACACTTACCTATCACATAGTATCAGAGATTGAGAGAGACAGTATCTATCCAACACTCTCCTGTCACACAGTATCAGAGAATGAGAGAGGCAATATCTATCCAAAAAGACACTTGTCACACATTGTCAGAGAATGAGAGAGGCAGTATCTATCCTGCTTCTCTCCTGTCACACAGTATCAGAGAATGAGAGAGGCAGTATCTATCCAAAACACACCTGTCACATCGTCTCAGAGAATGAGATAGGCAGTATCTATCCAACACTCACCTGTCACATAGTGTGAAGGAATGAGAGAGACAGTATCTGTCCAACACTCACCTGTCACATTGTGTCAGAGAATGAGAGTGGCAGTATCTATCCAAATCCCACCTGTCACACTGTGTCAGAGAATGAGAGAGGCAGTATCTATCCAACACTCATCTATCACATGGTATCAGAGAAAGAGAGAGGCAGTATCCATCGAACACTCACCTGTCACACTGTATCAGAGAATGAGAGAGGCCGTATCTGTGCAACACTTACCTTTCACATCGTATCAGATAATGAGAGAGGCAGTAACTATCCAACACTATCCTGTCACATAATATCAGAGAATGAGATACGCAGTAACTCTCCAACACTCACCTGTTACACAGTGTCAGAGAATGAGAGAGACAGTATTGGTCCAACACTCACCTCTCACACAGTTTCAGTGAATGAGAGAGGCAGTATCTATCCAACACTCACCTGTCACATAGTGTCAGAGAATGAGAGAGGCTGCATCTATCCAACACTCACCTGTCACACTGTATCAGAGAATGAGAGAGGCAGTATCTATGCAACACTTACCTTTCACATAGTATCAGAGAATGAGAGAGGCAGTATCTATCCAACACTCACCAGTCACAGAATGAGAAAGAATGAGGGAGACAGTATCTGTCCAACACTCACCTGTCACATTGTGTCAGAGAATGAGAGTGGCAGTATCTATCCAAAACCCACCTGTCACACACTGTCAGAGAATGGGAGAGGCAGTAGCTATCCAACACTCACCTGTCACATTGTGTCAGAGAATGAGAGAGGAAGTATCTATCCAACACTTACCTATCACATAGTGTCAGAGAATGAGAGCGGCAGTATCTATCCTCTAATCACCTGTCGCAGAATGTCAGAGAATGAGAGAGGCAGTATATATCCAACACTTAGCTGTCACATAGTGTCAGAGAATGAGAGGCAGTATCTATCGAACATTCACCTGTCACATAGTATCAGAGAATGAGATAGGCAGTATCTATCCAACACTCTCCTGTCACACAGTATCAGAAAATGAGAGAGGCAGTATCTATCCAACACCCATCTGTCACGCAGTCTCAGTGAATGAGAGAGGCAATATCTATCCAAATGTCACTTGTCACACATTGTCAGAGAATGAGAGAGGCAGTATCTATCCTACACTCACCTGTCACATAGTATCAGGGAATGAGAGAGGCAGTATCTATCCAACACTCACCTGTCACATAGAGTGAAAGAATGAGAGAGACAGTATCTGTCCAACACTCACCTGTCACATTGAGTCAGAGAATGAGAGTGGCAGTATCTATCCAAAACTCACCTGTCACACAGTGTCAGATGTGAGAGAGGCAGTATCAATCCAACAATTACCTGTGAGATGGTGTCAGAGAATGAGAGATGCACTAATCTATCCAAAACTCACCTGTCACATAGTCTCAGAGAATGAGAGAGGCAGTATCTATCCAACACTCACCTGTCACATAGTGTCAGAGAATGAGAGAGGCATTATCTATGCAACACTTACCTTTCACATATTATCAGAGAATGAGAGAGGCAGTATCTATCCAACACTCTCCTGTCACACAGTATCAGACAATGAGAGAGGCAGTATCTATCCAACACTCACCTGTCACAGATTGTGAAAGAATGAGAGAGACAGTATCTGTCCAAAACTCACCTGTCACACTGTATCAGCGAATGTGAGAGGCAGTATTTATGCAACACTTACCTTTCACATAGTATCAGATAATGAGAGAGACAGTATCGATCCAACACTCACCTCTACACATATCAGTGAATGAGAGAGGCAATATCTATCCAACACTTACCTGTCACATCTTGTCAGAGAATTAGAGAAGCAGTATCTCTCCAACACTTACCTGTCATATAGTGTCAGAGAAAGAGAGATGCACTAATCTATCCAACACTCACCTGTCACATTGTGTCAGAGAATGAGAGAGGCAGTACCTATCCAACAATTACCTGTGAGATGGTGTCAGAGAATGAGAGATGCACTAATCTTTACAAAAGTCACCTGTCACATCGTGTCAGAGAATGAGAGAGGCAGTATCTATCCCACACTCACCTGTCACATAGTGTCAGAGAATTAGAGAGGCTGTATCTATCCAACACTCACCTGTCACACTGTATCAGAGAATTAGAGAGGCAGTATCTATGCAAAACTTACCTTTCACATAGTATCAGAGAATGAGAGAGGTAATATCTATCCAAATGTCACTTGTCACACAGTGTCAGAGAATGAGAGAGGCAGCATAAACACGACACCTATGTGTCACATCGTGTCAGAGAATGAGAGAGGCAGTATCTATCCAACACTCACCTGTCACAAAGTATCAGGGAATGAAAGAGGCAGTATCTATCCAACACTCACCAGTCTCATAGTGGCAGAGAATGAGAGAGGCAGTTACTATCCAACACACACCTGTCACATAGTGTCAGAGAATGAGAGAGGCAGTATCAATCCAACAGTCACCTGTCACACTGTATCAGAGAATGAGAGAGGCAGTATCTATCAAAAACGCACCTGTCACACAGTGTCAGAGAATGAGAGAGGCAGTATCTATCCAACACTTACCTGTGAGATGGTGTCAGAGAATGAGAGATGCACTCATCTATCCAAAACTCACATGTCACATAGTGTCAGAGAATGAGAGAGGCAGTATATATCCAACACTCACCTGTCACATAGTGTCAGAGAATGAGAGAGGCAGTATCTATCCAACACTCACATGTCACACTGTATTAGAGAATGAGAGAGGCAGTATCTATGCAACACTTAACTTTCACATAGTATCAGAGAATGAGAGAGGCAATATCTATCCAACACTCTCCTGTCACAAAGTGTGCAAGAATGAGAGAGAAAGTATCTGTCCAACACTCACCTGTCACATTGTGTCAGAGAATGAGAGTGGCAGTATCTATCCAAAACCCACCTGTCACACAGTATCAGAGAATGAGAGAGGCAGTATCTATGCAACACTTACCTATCACATCGTCTCAGAGAATGAGAGAGGCAGTATCTATCCAACACTCACCTGTCACGTAGTGTCAGAGAACGAGAGCGGCAGTATCTATCCTCTACTCACCTGTCACAGAATTTCAGAGAATGAGAGAGGCAGTATCTATCCAACACTTACCTGTGAGATGATGTCAGAGAATGAGAGATGCACTAATCTATCCAAAACTCACCTGTCACATAGTCTCAGAGAATGAGAGAGGCAGTATCTATCCAACACTCACCTGTCACAGAGTGTCAGAGAATGAGAGAGGCAGTATCTATGCAACACTTACATTTAACATATTATCAGAGAATGAGAGAGGTAATATCTATCCAAATGTCACTTGTCACACATTGTCAGAGAATGAGAGAGGCAGTATCTACACGACACTTATGTGTCACATAGTGTCAGAGAATGAGAGAGGCAGTATCTATCCAACACTCACCTGTCACAAAGTATCAGGGAATGAGAGAGGCAGTATCTATCCAACACTCACCAGTCTCATAGTGGCAGAGAATGAGAGAGGCAGTTACTATCCAACACACACCTGTCACATAGTCTTAGAGAATGAGAGAGACCGTATCTATCCAACATTTACCTGTGAGATGGTGTCAGAGATGAGAGATGCACTAATCTGTCCAAAACTCACGTGTCACATAGTGTCAGAGAATGAGAGAGGCAGTATCTATCCAACACTCACCTGTCACTTCGTGTCAGAGAATGAGAGAGGCAGTATCTATCCAACACTCACCTGTCACTTCGTGTCAGAGAATGAGAGAGGCAGTATCTATCCAACAGTCACCTGTCACACAGTGTCAGAGAATGAGAGAGGCAGTATCTATCCAACAATTACCTGTGAGATGGTGTCAGAGAATGAGAGATGCACTCATCTATCCAAAACTCACATGTCACATAGTGTCAGAGAATCAGAGAGGCAGTATATATCCAACACTCACCTGTCACATAGTGTCAGAGAATGAGAGAGGCAGTATCTATCCAACACTCACATGTCACACTGTATCAGAGAATGAGAGAGGCAGTATCTATGCAACACTTAACTTTCACATAGTATCAGAGAATGAGAGAGGCAATATCTATCCAACACTCTCCTGTCACAAAGTATCAGAGAATGAGAGAGGCAGTATCTATCCAACACTCTCCTGTATCACACAGTATCAGAGAATGAGAGAGGCAGTATCTATTCAACACTCACCTGTCACACAGTATCAGAGAATGAGAGAGGCAGTATCTATCCAACACTCACCTGTCACAAAGTGTGCAAGAATGAGAGAGAAAGTATCTGTCCAACACTCACCTGTCACATTGTGTCAGAGAATGAGAGTGGCAGTATCTATCCAAAACCCACCTGTCACACAGTATCAGAGAATGAGAGAGGCAGTATCTATGCAACACTTACCTATCACATCGTCTCAGAGAATGAGAGAGGCAGTATCTATCCAACACTCACCTGTCACGTAGTGTCAGAGAACGAGAGCGGCAGTATCTATCCTCTACTCACCTGTCACAGAATGTCAGAGAATGAGAGAGGCAGTATCTATCCAACACTTACCTGTGAGATGATGTCAGAGAATGAGAGATGCACTAATCTATCCAAAACTCACCTGTCACATAGTCTCAGAGAATGAGAGAGGCAGTATCTATCCAACACTCACCTGTCACAGAGTGTCAGAGAATGAGAGAGGCAGTATCTATGCAACACTTACATTTAACATATTATCAGAGAATGAGAGAGGTAATATCTATCCAAATGTCACTTGTCACACATTGTCAGAGAATGAGAGAGGCAGTATCTACACGACACTTATGTGTCACATCGTGTCAGAGAATGAGAGAGGCAGTATCTATCCAACACTCACCTGTCACAAAGTATCAGGGAATGAGAGAGGCAGTATCTATCCAACACTCACCAGTCTCATAGTGGCAGAGAATGAGAGAGGCAGTTAATATCCAACACGCACCTGTCACATAGTCTTAGAGAATGAGAGAGACCGTATATATTCAACATTTACCTGTGAGATGGTGTCAGAGATGAGAGATGCACTAATCTGTCCAAAACTCACGTGTCACATAGTGTCAGAGAATGAGAGAGGCAGTATCTATCCAACACTCACCTGTCACTTCGTGTCAGAGAATGAGAGAGGCAGTATCTATCCAACACGCACCTGTCACTTCGTGTCAGAGAATGAGAGAGGCAGTATCTATCCAACAGTCACCTGTCACACAGTGTCAGAGAATGAGAGAGGCAGTATCTATCCAACAATTACCTGTGAGATGGTGTCAGAGAATGAGAGATGCACTCATCTATCCAAAACTCACATGTCACATAGTGTCAGAGAATCAGAGAGGCAGTATATATCCAACACTCACCTGTCACATAGTGTCAGAGAATGAGAGAGGCAGTATCTATCCAAAACTCACATGTCACACTGTATCAGAGAATGAGAGAGGCAGTATCTATGCAACACTTAACTTTCACATAGTATCAGAGAATGAGAGAGGCAATATCTATCCAACACTCTCCTGTCACAAAGTATCAGAGAATGAGAGAGGCAGTATCTATCCAACACTCTCCTGTATCACACAGTATCAGAGAATGAGAGAGGCAGTATCTATTCAACACTCACCTGTCACACAGTATCAGAGAATGAGAGAGGCAGTATCTATCCAACACTCACCTGTCACAAAGTGTGCAAGAATGAGAGAGAAAGTATCTGTCCAACACTCACCTGTCACATTGTGTCAGAGAATGAGAGTGGCAGTATCTATCCAAAACCCACCTGTCACACAGTGTCAGAGAATGAGAGAGGCAGTAGCTATCCAACACTCACCTGTCACATTGTGTCAGAGAATGAGAGAGGCAGTATCTATCCAACACTTACTTGTCACACTGTATCAGAGAATGAGAGAGGCAGTATCTATCCAACATTCACCTGTCACAGAGTGTGATAGAATGGGAGAGACAGTATCTGTCCAACACTCACCTGTCACATTGTGTCAGAGAATGAGAGTGGCAGTATCAATCCAAAACCCACCTGTCACACACTGTCAGAGAATGAGAGAGGCAGTAGCTATCCAACACTCACCTGTCACATTGTGTCAGAGAATGAGAGAGGCAGTATCTATCCAACACTTACCTATCACATAGTCGCTGAGAATGAGAGAGGCAGTATCTATCCAACATTCACCTGTCACGTAGTGTCAGAGAATGAGAGCGGCAGTATCTATCCTCTACTCACCTGTCACAGAATGTCAGAGAATGAGAGAGGCAGTATCTATCCAACACTTACCTGTGAGATGGTGTCAGAGAATGAGAGATGCACTAATCTATCCAAAACTCACCTGTCACATAGTGTCAGAGAATGAGAGAGGCAGTATCTATCCAACACTTAGCTATCACATAGTCTCAGAGAATGAGAGAGGCAGTATCTATCCAAAACTCATCTGTCACATAGTGTCAGAGAATGAGAGAGGCAGTATCTATGCAACACTTACATTTAACATATTATCAGAGAATGAGAGAGGTAATATCTATCCAAATGTCACTTGTCACACATTGTCAGAGAATGAGAGAGGCAGTATCTACATGACACTTCTGTGTCACATCGTGTCAGAGAATGAGAGAGGCAGTATCTATCCAACACTCACCTGTCACAAAGTATCAGGGAATGAGAGAGGCAGTATCTATCCAACACTCACCAGTCTCATAGTGGCAGAGAATGAGAGAGGCAGTTACTATCCAACACACACCTGTCACATAGTCTCAGAGAATGAGAGAGACCGTATCTATCCAACACTTACCTGTGAGATGGTGTCAGAGAATGAGAGATGCACTAATCTATCCAAAACTCACCTGTCACATAGTGTCAGAGAATGAGAGAGGCAGTATCTATCCAACACTCACCTGTCACTTCGTGTCAGAGAATGAGAGAGGCAGTATCTATCCAACACTCACATGTCACACTGTATCAGAGAATGAGAGAGGCAGTATCTATGCAACACTTAACTTTCACATTGTATCAGAGAATGAGGGAGGCAGTATCTATCAAAAACGCACTTGTCACACAATGTCAGAGAATGAGAGAGGCAGTATCTATCCAACACTTACCTGTGAGATGGTGTCAGAGAATGAGAGATGCACTCATCTATCCAAAACTCACATGTCACATAGTGTCAGAGAATGAGAGAGGCAGTATATATCCAACACTCACCTGTCACATAGTGTCAGAGAATGAGAGAGGCAGTATCTATCCAACACTCACATGTCACACTGTATCAGAGAATGAGAGAGGCAGTATCTATGCAACACTTAACTTTCACATAGTATCAGAGAATGAGAGAGGCAATATCTATCCAACACTCTCCTGTCACAAAGTATCAGAGAATGAGAGAGGCATTATCTATCCAACACTCTCCTGTATCACACAGTATCAGAGAATGAGAGAGGCAGTATCTATCCAACACTCACCTGTCACAAAGTATCAGGGAATGAGAGAGGCAGCATCTATCCAACACTCACCAGTCTCATAGTGGCAGAGAATGAGAGAGGCAGTTACTATCCAACACACACCTGTCACAGAGTCTCAGAGAATGAGAGAGGCAGTATCTACTCAAGACTCACCTGTCACATAGTGTGAAAGAATGAGAGAGACAATATCTGTCCAACACTCACCTGTCACGTAGTGTCAGAGAATGAGAGTGGCAGTATCTCTCCTCTAATCACCTGTCACAGAATGTCAGAGAATGAGAGAGGCAGTATCTATCCAACACTTACCTGTGAGATGGTGTCAGAGAATGAGAGATGCACTAATCTATCCAAAACTCACCTGTCACATAGTCTCAGAGAATGAGAGAGGCAGTATCTATCCAACACTCACCTGTCACATAGTGTCAGAGAATGAGAGAGGCAGTATCTATGCAACACTTACCTTTCACATATTATCAGAGAATGAGAGAGGTAATATCTATCCAAATGTCACTTGTCACACATTGTCAGAGAATGAGAGAGGCAGTATCTACACGACACTTATGTGTCACATCGTGTCAGAGAATGAGAGAGGCAGTATCTATCCAACACTCACCTGTCACAAAGTATCAGGGAATGAGAGAGGCAGTATCTATCCAACACTCACCAGTCTCATAGTGGCAGAGAATGAGAGAGGCAGTTACTATCCAACACACACCTGTCACATAGTCTCAGAGAATGAGAGAGGCCGTATCTATCCAACACTCACCTGTCACTTCGTGTCAGAGAATGAGAGAGGCAGTATCTATCTAACAGTCACCTGTCACACTGTATCAGAGAATGAGAGAGGCAGTATCTATCAAAAACTCACCTGTCACACACTTTCAGAGAATGAGAGAGGCAGTATCTACCAACACTTACCTGTGAGATGGTGTCAGAGAATGAGAGATGCACTCATCTATCCAAAATTCACATGTCACATAGTGTCAGAGAATGAGAGAGGCAGTATCTATCCAACACTCACCTGTCACAGAGTGTCAGAGAATGAGAGAGGCAGTATCTATGCAACACTTACATTTAACATATTATCAGAGAATGAGAGAGGTAATATCTATCCAAATGTCACTTGTCACACATTGTCAGAGAATGAGAGAGGCAGTATCTACACGACACTTATGTGTCACATCGTGTCAGAGAATGAGAGAGGCAGTATCTATCCAACACTCACCTGTCACAAAGTATCAGGGAATGAGAGAGGCAGTATCTATCCAACACTCACCAGTCTCATAGTGGCAGAGAATGAGAGAGGCAGTTACTATCCAACACACACCTGTCACATAGTCTTAGAGAATGAGAGAGACCGTATCTATCCAACATTTACCTGTGAGATGGTGTCAGAGATGAGAGATGCACTAATCTGTCCAAAACTCACGTGTTACATAGTGTCAGAGAATGAGAGAGGCAGTATCTATCCAACACTCACCTGTCACTTCGTGTCAGAGAATGAGAGAGGCAGTATCTATCCAACACTCACCTGTAACTTCGTGTCAGAGAATGAGAGAGGCAGTATCTATCCAACAGTCACCTGTCACACAGTGTCAGAGAATGAGAGAGGCAGTATCTATCCAACAATTACCTGTGAGATGGTGTCAGAGAATGAGAGATGCACTCATCTATCCAAAACTCACATGTCACATAGTGTCAGAGAATCAGAGAGGCAGTATATATCCAACACTCACCTGTCACATAATGTCAGAGAATGAGAGAGGCAGTATCTATCCAACACTCACATGTCACACTGTATCAGAGAATGAGAGAGGCAGTATCTATGCAACACTTAACTTTCACATAGTATCAGAGAATGAGAGAGGCAATATCTATCCAACACTCTCCTGTCACAAAGTATCAGAGAATGAGAGAGGCAGTATCTATCCAACACTCTCCTGTATCACACAGTATCAGAGAATGAGAGAGGCAGTATCTATTCAACACTCACCTGTCACACAGTATCAGAGAATGAGAGAGGCAGTATCTATCCAACACTCACCTGTCACAAAGTGTGCAAGAATGAGAGAGAAAGTATCTGTCCAACACTCACCTGTCACATTGTGTCAGAGAATGAGAGTGGCAGTATCTATCCAAAACCCACCTGTCACACAGTATCAGAGAATGAGAGAGGCAGTATCTATGCAACACTTACCTATCACATCTTCTCAGAGAATGAGAGAGGCAGTATCTATCCAACACTCACCTGTCACGTAGTGTCAGAGAACGAGAGCGGCAGTATCTATCCTCTACTCACCTGTCACAGAATGTCAGAGAATGAGAGATGCACTAATCTATCCAAAACTCACCTGTCACATAGTCTCAGAGAATGAGAGAGGCAGTATCTATCCAACACTCACCTGTCACAGAGTGTCAGAGAATGAGAGAGGCAGTATCTATGCAACACTTACATTTAACATATTATCAGAGAATGAGAGAGGTAATATCTATCCAAATGTCACTTGTCACACATTGTCAGAGAATGAGAGAGGCAGTATCTACACGACACTTATGTGTCACATCGTGTCAGAGAATGAGAGAGGCAGTATCTATCCAACACTCACCTGTCACAAAGTATCAGGGAATGAGAGAGGCAGTATCTATCCAACACTCACCAGTCTCATAGTGGCAGAGAATGAGAGAGGCAGTTACTATCCAACACACACCTGTCACATAGTCTTAGAGAATGAGAGAGACCGTATCTATCCAACATTTACCTGTGAGATGGTGTCAGAGATGAGAGATGCACTAATCTGTCCAAAACTCACGTGTCACATAGTGTCAGAGAATGAGAGAGGCAGTATCTATCCAGCACTCACCTGTCACTTCGTGTCAGAGAATGAGAGAGGCAGTATCTATCCAACACTCACCTGTCACTTCGTGTCAGAGAATGAGAGAGGCAGTATCTATCCAACAGTCACCTGTCACACAGTGTCAGAGAATGAGAGAGGCAGTATCTATCCAACAATTACCTGTGAGATGGTGTCAGAGAATGAGAGATGCACTCATCTATCCAAAACTCACATGTCACATAGTGTCAGAGAATCAGAGAGGCAGTATATATCCAACACTCACCTGTCACATAGTGTCAGAGAATGAGAGAGGCAGTATCTATCCAACACTCACATGTCACACTGTATCAGAGAATGAGAGAGGCAGTATCTATGCAACACTTAACTTTCACATAGTATCAGAGAATGAGAGAGGCAATATCTATCCAACACTCTCCTGTCACAAAGTATCAGAGAATGAGAGAGGCAGTATCTATCCAACACTCTCCTGTATCACACAGTATCAGAGAATGAGAGAGGCAGTATCTATTCAACACTCACCTGTCACACAGTATCAGAGAATGAGAGAGGCAGTATCTATCCAACACTCACCTGTCACAAAGTGTGCAAGAATGAGAGAGAAAGTATCTGTCCAACACTCACCTGTCACATTGTGTCAGAGAATGAGAGTGGCAGTATCTATCCAAAACCCACCTGTCACACAGTGTCAGAGAATGAGAGAGGCAGTAGCTATCCAAAACTCACCTGTCACATTGTGTCAGAGAATGAGAGAGGCAGTATCTATCCAACACTTACTTGTCACACTGTATCAGAGAATGAGAGAGGCAGTATCTATCCAACATTCACCTGTCACAGAGTGTGATAGAATGAGAGAGACAGTATCTGTCCAACACTCACCTGTCACATTGTGTCAGAGAATGAGAGTGGCAGTATCAATCCAAAACCCACCTGTCACACACTGACAGAGAATGAGAGAGGCAGTAGCTATCCAACACTCACCTGTCACATTGTGTCAGAGAATGAGAGAGGCAGTATCTATCCAACACTTACCTATCACATAGTCTCTGAGAATGAGAGAGGCAGTATCTATCCAACATTCACCTGTCACGTAGTGTCAGAGAATGAGAGCGGCAGTATCTATCCTCTACTCACCTGTCACAGAATGTCAGAGAATGAGAGAGGCAGTATCTATCCAACACTTACCTGTGAGATGGTGTCAGAGAATGAGAGATGCACTAATCTATCCAAAACTCACCTGTCACATAGTGTCAGAGAATGAGAGAGGCAGTATCTATCCAACACTTACCTATCACATAGTCTCAGAGAATGAGAGAGGCAGTATCTATCCAAAACTCATCTGTCACATAGTGTCAGAGAATGAGAGAGGCAGTATCTATGCAACACTTACATTTAACATATTATCAGAGAATGAGAGAGGTAATATCTATCCAAATATCACTTGTCACACATTGTCAGAGAATGAGAGAGGCAGTATCTACACGACACTTCTGTGTCACATCGTGTCAGAGAATGAGAGAGGCAGTATCTATCCAACACTCACCTGTCACAAAGTATCAGGGAATGAGAGAGGCAGTATCTATCCAACACTCACCAGTCTCATAGTGGCAGAGAATGAGAGAGGCAGTTACTATCCAACACACACCTGTCACATAGTCTCAGAGAATGAGAGAGACCGTATCTATCCAACACTTACCTGTGAGATGGTGTCAGAGAATGAGAGATGCACTAATCTATCCAAAACTCACCTGTCACATAGTGTCAGAGAATGAGAGAGGCAGTATCTATCCAACACTCACCTGTCACTTCGTGTCAGAGAATGAGAGAGGCAGTATCTATCCAACACTCACATGTCACACTGTATCAGAGAATGAGAGAGGCAGTATCTATGCAACACTTAACTTTCACATTGTATCAGAGAATGACGGAGGCAGAATCTATCAAAAACGCACTTGTCACACAATGTCAGAGAATGTGAGAGGCAGTATCTATCCAACACTTACCTGTGAGATGGTGTCAGAGAATGAGAGATGCACTCATCTATCCAAAACTCACATGTCACATAGTGTCAGAGAATGAGAGAGGCAGTATATATCCAACACTCACCTGTCACATAGTGTCAGAGAATGAGAGAGGCAGTATCTATCCAACACTCACATGTCACACTGTATCAGAGAATGAGAGAGGCAGTATCTATGCAACACTTAACTTTCACATAGTATCAGAGAATGAGAGAGGCAATATCTATCCAACACTCTCCTGTCACAAAGTATCAGAGAATGAGAGAGGCATTATCTATCCAACACTCTCCTGTATCACACAGTATCAGAGAATGAGAGAGGCAGTATCTATCCAACACTCACCTGTCACAAAGTATCAGGGAATGAGAGAGGCAGCATCTATCCAACACTCACCAGTCTCATAGTGGCAGAGAATGAGAGAGGCAGTTACTATCCAACACACACCTGTCACAGAGTCTCAGAGAATGAGAGAGGCAGTATCTACTCAAGACTCACCTGTCACATAGTGTGAAAGAATGAGAGAGACAATATCTGTCCAACACTCACCTGTCACGTAGTGTCAGAGAATGAGAGTGGCAGTATCTCTCCTCTAATCACCTGTCACAGAATGTCAGAGAATGAGAGAGGCAGTATCTATCCAACACTTACCTGTGAGATGGTGTCAGAGAATGAGAGATGCACTAATCTATCCAAAACTCACCTGTCACATAGTCTCAGAGAATGAGAGAGGCAGTATCTATCCAACACTCACCTGTCACATAGTGTCAGAGAATGAGAGAGGCAGTATCTATGCAACACTTACCTTTCACATATTATCAGAGAATGAGAGAGGTAATATCTATCCAAATGTCACTTGTCACACATTGTCAGAGAATGAGAGAGGCAGTATCTACACGACACTTATGTGTCACATCGTGTCAGAGAATGAGAGAGGCAGTATCTATCCAACACTCACCTGTCACAAAGTATCAGGGAATGAGAGAGGCAGTATCTATCCAACACTCACCAGTCTCATAGTGGCAGAGAATGAGAGAGGCAGTTACTATCCAACACACACCTGTCACATAGTCTCAGCGAATGAGAGAGGCCGTATCTATCCAACACTCACCTGTCACTTCGTGTCAGAGAATGAGAGAGGCAGTATCTATCTAACAGTCACCTGTCACACTGTATCAGAGAATGAGAGAGGCAGTATCTATCAAAAACTCACCTGTCACACACTGTCAGAGAATGAGAGAGGCAGTATCTACCAACACTTACCTGTGAGATGGTGTCAGAGAATGAGAGATGCACTCATCTATCCAAAATTCACATGTCACATAGTGTCAGAGAATGAGAGAGGCAGTATCTATCCAACACTCACCTGTCACAGAGTGTCAGAGAATGAGAGAGGCAGTATCTATGCAACACTTACATTTAACATATTATCAGAGAATGAGAGAGGTAATATCTATCCAAATGTCACCTGTCACACATTGTCAGAGAATGAGAGAGGCAGTATCTACACGACACTTATGTGTCACATCGTGTCAGAGAATGAGAGAGGCAGTATCTATCCAACACTCACCTGTCACAAAGTATCAGGGAATGAGAGAGGCAGTATCTATCCAACATTCACCTGTCACAGAGTGTGATAGAATGAGAGAGACAGTATCTATCCAACACTCACCAGTCTCATAGTGGCAGAGAATGAGAGAGGCAGTTACTATCCAACACACACCTGACACATAGTCTTAGAGAATGAGAGAGACCGTATCTATCCAACATTTACCTGTGAGATGGTGTCAGAGATGAGAGATGCACTAATCTGTCCAAAACTCACGTGTCACATAGTGTCAGAGAATGAGAGAGGCAGTATCTATCCAACACTCACCTGTCACTTCGTGTCAGAGAATGAGAGAGGCAGTATCGATCCAACAGTCACCTGTCACACAGTGTCAGAGAATGAGAGAGGCAGTATCTATCCAACAATTACCTGTGAGATGGTGTCAGAGAATGAGAGATGCACTCATCTATCCAAAACTCACATGTCACATAGTGTCAGAGAATCAGAGAGGCAGTATATATCCAACACTCACCTGTCACATAGTGTCAGAGAATGAGAGAGGCAGTATCTATCCAACACTCACATGTCACACTGTATCAGAGAATGAGAGAGGCAGTATCTATGCAACACTTAACTTTCACATAGTATCAGAGAATGAGAGAGGCAATATCTATCCAACACTCACCTGTCACACAGTATCAGAGAATGAGAGAGGCAGTATCTATCCAACACTCACCTGTCACAAAGTGTGCAAGAATGAGAGAGAAAGTATCTGTCCAACACTCACCTGTCACATTGTGTCAGAGAATGAGAGTGGCAGTATCTATCCAAAACCCACCTGTCACACAGTGTCAGAGAATGAGAGAGGCAGTAGCTATCCAACACTCACCTGTCACATTGTGTCAGAGAATGAGAGAGGCAGTATCTATCCAACACTTACTTGTCACACTGTATCAGAGAATGAGAGAGGCAGTATCTATCCAACATTCACCTGTCACAGAGTGTGATAGAATGAGAGAGACAGTATCTGTCCAACACTCACCTGTCACATTGTGTCAGA
The DNA here is from genome assembly GCF_044704955.1 of Pristiophorus japonicus. Taxonomy (NCBI): domain Eukaryota; kingdom Metazoa; phylum Chordata; class Chondrichthyes; family Pristiophoridae; genus Pristiophorus; species Pristiophorus japonicus. The sequence continues at coordinate 314,098 of NW_027252582.1, read as the reverse complement.
GAATGAGAGTGGCAGTATCAATCCAAAACCCACCTGTCACACACTGTCAGAGAATGAGAGAGGCAGTAGCTATCCAACACTCACCTGTCACATTGAATCAGAGAATGAGAGAGGCAGTATCTATCCAACACTTACCTATCACATAGTCTCTGAGAATGAGAGAGGCAGTATCTATCCAACATTCACCTGTCACGTAGTGTCAGAGAATGAGAGCGGCAGTATCTATCCTCTACTCACATGTCACAGAATGTCAGAGAATGAGAGAGGCAGTATCTATCCAACACTTACCTGTGAGATGGTGTCAGAGAATGAGAGATGCACTAATCTATCCAAAACTCACCTGTCACATCGTGTCAGAGAATGAGAGAGGCAGTATCTATCCAACACTCACCTGTCACAAAGTATCAGGGAATGAGAGAGGCAGTATCTATCCAACACTCACCAGTCTCATAGTGGCAGAGAATGAGAGAGGCAGTTACTATCCAACACACACCTGTCACATAGTCTCAGAGAATGAGAGAGACCGTATCTATCCAACACTTACCACCTGTGAGATGGTGTCAGAGAATGAGAGATGCACTAATCTATCCAAAACTCACCTGTCACATAGTGTCAGAGAATGAGAGAGGCAGTATCTATCCAACACTCACCTGTCACTTCGTGTCAGAGAATGAGAGAGGCAGTATCTATCCAACACTCACATGTCACACTATCAGAGAATGAGAGAGGCAGTATCTATGCAACACTTAACTTTCACATTGTATCAGAGAATGAGGGAGGCAGTATCTATCAAAAACGCACTTGTCACACAATGTCAGAGAATGAGAGAGGCAGTATCTATCCAACACTTACCTGTGAGATGGTGTCAGAGAATGAGAGATGCACTCATCTATCCAAAACTCACATGTCACATAGTGTCAGAGAATGAGAGAGGCAGTATATATCCAACACTCACCTGTCACATAGTGTCAGAGAATGAGAGAGGCAGTATCTATCCAACACTCACATGTCACACTGTATCAGAGAATGAGAGAGGCAGTATCTATGCAACACTTAACTTTCACATAGTATCAGAGAATGAGAGAGGCAATATCTATCCAACACTCTCCTGTCACAAAGTATCAGAGAATGAGAGAGGCATTATCTATCCAACACTCTCCTGTATCACACAGTATCAGAGAATGAGAGAGGCAGTATCTATCCAACACTCACCTGTCACAAAGTATCAGGGAATGAGAGAGGCAGCATCTATCCAACACTCACCAGTCTCATAGTGGCAGAGAATGAGAGAGGCAGTTACTATCCAACACACACCTGTCACAGAGTCTCAGAGAATGAGAGAGGCAGTATCTACTCAAGACTCACCTGTCACATAGTGTGAAAGAATGAGAGAGACAATATCTGTCCAACACTCACCTGTCACGTAGTGTCAGAGAATGAGAGTGGCAGTATCTCTCCTCTAATCACCTGTCACAGAATGTCAGAGAATGAGAGAGGCAGTATCTATCCAACACGTACCTGTGAGATGGTGTCAGAGAATGAGAGATGCACTAATCTATCCAAAACTCACCTGTCACATAGTCTCAGAGAATGAGAGAGGCAGTATCTATCCAACACTCACCTGTCACATAGTGTCAGAGAATGAGAGAGGCAGTATCTATGCAACACTTACCTTTCACATATTATCAGAGAATGAGAGAGGTAATATCTATCCAAATGTCACTTGTCACACATTGTCAGAGAATGAGAGAAGCAGTATCTACACGACACTTATGTGTCACATCGTGTCAGAGAATGAGAGAGGCAGTATCTATCCAACACTCACCTGTCACAAAGTATCAGGGAATGAGAAAGGCAGTATCTATCCAACACTCACCAGTCTCATAGTGGCAGAGAATGAGAGAGGCAGTTACTATCCAACACACACCTGTCACATAGTCTCAGAGAATGAGAGAGGCCGTATCTATCCAACACTCACCTGTCACTTCGTGTCAGAGAATGAGAGAGGCAGTATCTATCTAACAGTCACCTGTCACACTGTATCAGAGAATGAGAGAGGCAGTATCTATCAAAAACTCACCTGTCACACACTGTCAGAGAATGAGAGAGGCAGTATCTACCAACACTTACCTGTGAGATGGTGTCAGAGAATGAGAGATGCACTCATCTATCCAAAATTCACATGTCACATAGTGTCAGAGAATGAGAGAGGCAGTATCTATCCAACACTCACCTGTCACAGAGTGTCAGAGAATGAGAGAGGCAGTATCTATGCAACACTTACATTTAACATATTATCAGAGAATGAGAGAGGTAATATCTATCCAAATGTCACTTGTCACACATTGTCAGAGAATGAGAGAGGCAGTATCTACACGACACTTATGTGTCACATCGTGTCAGAGAATGAGAGAGGCAGTATCTATCCAACACTCACCTGTCACAAAGTATCAGGGAATGAGAGAGGCAGTATCTATCCAACACTCACCAGTCTCATAGTGGCAGAGAATGAGAGAGGCAGTTACTATCCAACACACACCTGTCACATAGTCTTAGAGAATGAGAGAGATCGTATCTATCCAACATTTACCTGTGAGATGGTGTCAGAGAATGAGAGATGCACTCATCTATCCAAAACTCACATGTCACATAGTGTCAGAGAATGAGAGAGGCAGTATCTATCCAACACTCACCTGTCACTTCGTGTCAGAGAATGAGAGAGGCAGTATCTATCCAACACTCACCTGTCACTTCGTGTCAGAGAATGAGAGAGGCAGTATCGATCCAACAGTCACCTGTCACACAGTGTCAGAGAATGAGAGAGGCAGTATCTATCCAACAATTACCTGTGAGATGGTGTCAGAGAATGAGAGATGCACTCATCTATCCAAAACTCACATGTCACATAGTGTCAGAGAATCAGAGAGGCAGTATATATCCAACACTCACCTGTCACATAGTGTCAGAGAATGAGAGAGGCAGTATCTATCCAACACTCACATGTCACACTGTATCAGAGAATGAGAGAGGCAGTATCTATGCAACACTTAACTTTCACATAGTATCAGAGAATGAGAGAGGCAATATCTATCCAACACTCTCCTGTCACAAAGTATCAGAGAATGAGAGAGGCAGTATCTATCCAACACTCTCCTGTATCACACAGTATCAGAGAATGAGAGAGGCAGTATCTATTCAACACTCACCTGTCACACAGTATCAGAGAATGAGAGAGGCAGTATCTATCCAACACTCACCTGTCACAAAGTGTGCAAGAATGAGAGAGAAAGTATCTGTCCAACACTCACCTGTCACATTGTGTCAGAGAATGAGAGTGGCAGTATCTATCCAAAACCCACCTGTCACACAGTGTCAGAGAATGAGAGAGGCAGTCGCTATCCAACACTCACCTGTCACATTGTGTCAGAGAATGAGAGAGGCAGTATCTATCCAACACTTACTTGTCACACTGTATCAGAGAATGAGAGAGGCAGTATCTATCCAACATTCACCTGTCACAGAGTTTGATAGAATGAGAGAGACAGTATCTGTCCAACACTCACCTGTCACATTGTGTCAGAGAATGAGAGTGGCAGTATCAATCCAAAACCCACCTGTCACACACGGTCAGAGAATGAGAGAGGCAGTAGCTATCCAACACTCACCTGTCACATTGAATCAGAGAATGAGAGAGGCAGTATCTATCCAACACTTACCTATCACATAGTCTCTGAGAATGAGAGAGGCAGTATCTATCCAACATTCACCTGTCACGTAGTGTCAGAGAATGAGAGCGGCAGTATCTATCCTCTACTCACCTGTCACAGAATGTCAGAGAATGAGAGAGGCAGTATCTATCCAACACTTACCTGTGAGATGGTGTCAGAGAATGAGAGATGCACTAATCTATCCAAAACTCACCTGTCACATAGTGTCAGAGAATGAGAGAGGCAGTATCTATCCAACACTTACCTATCACATAGTCTCAGAGAATGAGAGAGGCAGTATCTATCCAAAACTCATCTGTCACATAGTGTCAGAGAATGAGAGAGGCAGTATCTATGCAACACTTACATTTAACATATTATCAGAGAATGAGAGAGGTAATATCTATCCAAATGTCACTTGTCACACATTGTCAGAGAATGAGAGAGGCAGTATCTACACGACACTTCTGTGTCACATCGTGTCAGAGAATGAGAGAGGCAGTATCTATCCAACACTCACCTGTCACAAAGTATCAGCGAATGAGAGAGGCAGTATCTATCCAACACTCACCAGTCTCATAGTGGCAGAGAATGAGAGAGGCAGTTACTATCCAACACACACCTGTCACATAGTCTCAGAGAATGAGAGAGACCGTATCTATCCAACACTTACCTGTGAGATGGTGTCAGAGAATGAGAGATGCACTAATCTATCCAAAACTCACCTGTCACATAGTGTCAGAGAATGAGAGAGGCAGTATCTATCCAACACTCACCTGTCACTTCGTGTCAGAGAATGATAGAGGCAGTATCTATCCAACACTCACATGTCACACTGTATCAGAGAATGAGAGAGGCAGTATCTATGCAACACTTAACTTTCACATTGTATCAGAGAATGAGGGAGGCAGTATCTATCAAAAACGCACTTGTCACACAATGTCAGAGAATGACAGAGGCAGTATCTATCCAACACTCACCTGTCACATAGTCTCAGAGAATGAGAGAGACCGTATCTATCCAACACTTACCTGCGAGATGGTGTCAGAGAATGAGAGATGCACTCATCTATCCAAAACTCACATGTCACATAGTGTCAGAGAATGAGAGAGGCAGTATATATCCAACACTCACCTGTCACATAGTGTCAGAGAATGAGAGAGGCAGTATCTATCCAACACTCACATGTCACACTGTATCAGAGAATGAGAGAGGCAGTATCTATGCAACACTTAACTTTCACATAGTATCAGAGAATGAGAGAGGCAATATCTATCCAACACTCTCCTGTCACAAAGTATCAGAGAATGAGAGAGGCATTATCTATCCAACACTCTCCTGTATCACACAGTATCAGAGAATGAGAGAGGCAGTATCTATCCAACACTCACCTGTCACAAAGTATCAGGGAATGAGAGAGGCAGCATCTATCCAACACTCACCAGTCTCATAGTGGCAGAGAATGAGAGAGGCAGTTACTATCCAACACACACCTGTCACAGAGTCTCAGAGAATGAGAGAGGCAGTATCTACTCAAGACTCACCTGTCACATAGTGTGAAAGAATGAGAGAGACAATATCTGTCTAACACTCACCTGTCACGTAGTGTCAGAGAATGAGAGTGGCAGTATCTCTCCTCTAATCACCTGTCAGAGAATGTCAGAGAATGAGAGAGGCAGTATCTATCCAACACTTACCTGTGAGATGGTGTCAGAGAATGAGAGATGCACTAATCTATCCAAAACTCACCTGTCACATAGTCTCAGAGAATGAGAGAGGCAGTATCTATCCAACACTCACCTGTCACATAGTGTCAGAGAATGAGAGAGGCAGTATCTATGCAACACTTACCTTTCACATATTATCAGAGAATGAGAGAGGTAATATCTATCCAAATGTCACTTGTCACACATTGTCAGAGAATGAGAGAGGCAGTATCTACACGACACTTATGTGTCACATCGTGTCAGAGAATGAGAGAGGCAGTATCTATCCAACACTCACCTGTCACAAAGTATCAGGGAATGAGAGAGGCAGTATCTATACAACACTCACCAGTCTCATAGTGGCAGAGAATGAGAGAGGCAGTTACTATCCAACACACACCTGTCACATAGTCTCAGAGAATGAGAGAGGCCGTATCTATCCAACACTCACCTGTCACTTCGTGTCAGAGAATGAGAGAGGCAGTATCTATCTAACAGTCACCTGTCACACTGTATCAGAGAATGAGAGAGGCAGTATCTATCAAAAACTTACCTGTCACACACTGTCAGAGAATGAGAGAGGCAGTATCTACCAACACTTACCTGTGAGATGGTGTCAGAGAATGAGAGATGCACTCATCTTTCCAAAATTCACATGTCACATAGTGTCAGAGAATGAGAGAGGCAGTATATATCCAATACTCACCTGTCACATAGTGTCAGAGAAAGAGAGAGGCAGTATCTATCCAACAATCACATGTCACACTGTATCAGAGAATGAGAGAGGCAGTATCTATGCAACACTTAACTTTCACATAGTATCAGAGAATGAGAGAGGCAGTATCTATCCAACACTCTCCTGTATCACACAGTATCAGAGAATGAGAGAGGCAGAATCTATCCAACACTCACCTGTCACAAAGTATCAGGGAATGAGAGAGGCAGTATCTATCCAACACTCATCAGTCTCATAGTGGCAGAGAATGAGAGAGGCAGTTACTATCCAACACACACCTGTCACATAGTCTCAGAGAATGAGAGAGGCAGTATCTACTCAACACTCACCTGTCACATAGTGTGAAAGAATGAGAGAGACAGTATCTGTCCAACACTCACCTGTCACATTGTCTCGGAGAATGAGAGTGGCAGTATCTATCCAAAACCCACCTGTCACACAGTGTCAGAAAATGAGAGAGGCAGTATCTATCCAACACTCATCTATCACATGGTTTCAGAGAATGAGAGGGGCTGTATCTATCCAACACTCACCTGTCACATTGTATCAGAGAATGAGAGAGGCAGTATCTATCCAACACTCACCTGTCACACTGTATCAGAGAATGAGTGAGGCCGTATCTATCCAACACCTACCTTTGAGATGGTGTCAGAGATTGAGAGATGCACTAATCTATCCAAAACTCACCTGTCAAATACTGTCAGAGAATGAGAGAGGCAGTATCTATCCAACACTCACCTGTCACTTAGTGTCAGAGAATGAGAGAGGCAGTATCTATCCAAGAGTCACCTGTCACACTGTACCAGAGAATGAGAGAGGCAGTATCTATGCAACACTTACCTTTCACATTGTATCAGAGAATGAGAGAGGCAGTATCAATCAAACAGTCACCTGTCACACAGTGTCAGAGAATGAGAGAGGCAGTATCTATCCAACACTTACCTGTGAGATGGTGTCAGAGAATGAGAGATGCACTCATCTGTCCAAAACTCACATGTCACATAGTGTCAGAGAATGAGAGAGGCAGTATCTATCCAACATTCACCTGTCACATAGTGTCAGAGTATGAGAGAGGCAGTATCTATCCAACACTCACATGTCACACTGTATCAGAGAATGAGAGAGGCAGTATCTGTGCAACACTTAACTTTCACAGAGTATCAGAGAATGAGAGAGGCAATATCTATCCAACACTCTCCTGTCAAAAAGTATCAGAGAATGAGAGAGGCAGTATCTATCCAACACTCTCCTATATCACACAGTATCCGAGAATGAGAGATGCAGTATCTATGCAACACTTACCTTTCACATATTATCAGAAAATGAGAGAGGCAGTATCTATCCAACACTCTCCTGTCACATAGTGTCAGAGAATGAGAGACGCAGTAACTATTCAACACTCACCTGTTACACAGTGTCAGAGAATGAGAGAGACAGTATCGGTCCAACACTCACCTCACACACAGTTTCAGTGAATGAGAGAGGCAATATCTATCCAACACTTACCTGTCACATCTTGTCAGAGAATGAGAGAGGCAGTATCTATCCAACACTTACCTGTGAGATGGTGTCAGAGAATGAGAGATGCTCCAATCTATCCAAAACTCACCTGTCACATCGTGTCAGAGAATGAGAGAGGCAGCATCTATCCAACACTCACCTGTCACATCGTGTCAGAGAATGAGAGAGGCTGTATCTATCCAACACTCACCTGTCACACTGTATGAGAGAATGAGAGAGGCAGTATCAATGAAACACTTACCTTTCACATAGTATCAGAGAATGAGTGAAGCAGTATCGATCCAACACTCTCATGTCACACAGTATCAGAGAATGAGAAAGGCAGTATCTATCCAACACTCACCTGTCACAGAGTGTGAAAGAATGAGAGAGACAGTATCTGTCCAACACTCACGTGTCACATTGTGTCAGAGAATGAGAGTGGCAGTATCTATCCAAAACCCACCTGTCACACACTGTCAGAGAATGAGAGAGGCAGTAGCTATCCAACACTCACCTGTCACATTGTATCAGAGAATGAGAGAGGCAGTATCTATCCAACACTTACCTCTCACATAGTCTCAGAGAATGAGAGAGGCAGTATCTATCCAACACTCACCTGTCACGTAGTGTCAGAGAATTTGAGCGGCAGTATCTATCCTTTACTCACCTGTCGCAGAATGTCAGAGAATGAGAGAGGCAGTATCTATCCAACACTTAGCTGTCACATAGTGTCAGATAATGAGAGGCAGTATCTATCGAACATTCACCTGTCACATAGTATCAGAGAATGAGAGAGGCAGTATCTATCCAAAACTCACCTGTCGCACTGTCTCAGAGAATGAGAGAGGCAGTATCTATGCAACACTTACCTATCACATAGTATCAGAGAATGAGAGAGGCATATCTATCAAACACTCACCTGTCACACAGTCTCAGTGAATGAGAGAGGCAATATCTATCCAAATGTCACGTCACACATTGTCAGAGAATGAGAGAGGCAGTATCTATCCTACACTCACCTGTCACATTGTATCAGGGAATGAGAGAGGCAGTATCTATCCAACACTCACCTGTCACAGAATGTGAAAGAATGAGAGAGACAGTAACTGTCCAACACTCACCTGTCACATTGTGTCAGAGAATGAGAGTGGCAGTATCTATCCAAATCCCACCTGTCACACTGTGTCAGAGAATGAGAGAGGCAGTATCTATCCAACACTCATCTATCACATGGTATCAGAGAATGAGAGTGGCAGTATCTATCCAAAACTCACCTGTCATACAGTGTCAGAAATGAGAGAGGCAGTATCTATCCAACACTTACCTGTGAGATGGTGTCAGAGAATGAGAGATGCACAAATCTATCAAAAACTCACCTGTCACATAGTCTCAGAGAATGAGAGAGGCAGTATCTATCCAACACTCACCTGTCACATAGTGTCAGAGAATGAGAGAGGCAGTATCTATCCGACACTTATGTCACATAGTGTCAGAGAATGAGAGAGGCAGCATCTATCCAACACTCACCTGTCAAAAATATCAGGGAATGAGAGAGGCAGTATCTATCCAACACTCACCTGTCACATATTGGCAGAGAATGAGAGAGGCAGTTACTATCCAACACACTTTGTCACATAGTCTCAGAGAATGAGAGAGGCAGTATCTACTCAACACTCACCTGCCACATAGTGTGAAAGAATGAGAGAGACAGTATCTGTCCCAAACTCACATGCCACATTGTGTCGGAGAATGAGAGCGGCAGTATCTATCCAAAACCCACCTGTCACACAGTGTCAGAGAATGAGAGAGGCAGTATTTATCCAACACTTACCTTTCACATTGTATCAGAGAATGAGAGAGGCAGTATCTATCCAAAACTCACCTGTCACACAGTGTCAGAGAATGAGAGAGGCAGTATCTACCCAACACTTACCTGTGAGATGGAGTCAGAGAATGAGAGATGCACTAATCTATCCAACACTCACATGTCACACAATGTCAGAGAATGAGAGAGGCAGTATCTATCCAACACCGAACTGTCACATAGTGTCAGAGAATGAGAGAGGCAGTATCTATCCAACACTCACCGATCACAAAGTATCAGAGAATGAGAGAGGCAGTATCTATCCAACACTCTCCTGTCACATCGTGTCAGAGAATAATAGAGGCAGTAACTATCCAACACTCACCTGTTACACAGTGTCAGAGAATGAGAGAGACAGTATCGATCCAACACTCACTTCTCACACAGTTTCAGTGAATGAGAGAGGCAATATCTTTCCAACACTTACCTGTCACATCTTGTCAGAGAAAGAGAGAAGCAATATCTCTACAACACTTACCTGACACATAGTGTCACAGAATGAGAGATGCACTAATCTATCCAAAAATCACCTGACACTTAGTGTCAGAGAATGAGAGAGTCAGTATCTATCGAACACTCACCTGTCACACTGTATCAGAGAAAGAGAGTGGCCGTATCTTTGCAACACTTACCTTTCACATAGGATCAGAGAATGAGAGAGGCAGTATCTATCCAACGCTATCCTGTCCCATAGTGTCAGAGAATGAGAGACGCAGTAACTAACCAACACTCACCTGTTACACAGTGTCAGAAAATGAGAGAGACAGTATCGGTCCAACACTCACCTCACACACAGTTTCAGTGAATGAGAGAGGCAATATATATCCAACACTTACCTGTGAAATCTTGTCAGAGAATGAGAGAAGCAGTATCTCTACAACACTTACCTTTCACATAGTGTCAGAGAAAGAGAGATGCACTAATCTATCCAACACTCACCTGTCACATTGTGTCAGAGAATGAGAGAGGCAGTATCTATCCAACACTTACCTGTGAGATGGTGTAAGAGAATGAGAGGTGCACTAATCTATCCAAAACTCACCTGTCACATCGTGTCAGAGAACGAGAGAGGCAGTATTTATCCAACACTCACCTGTCACATAGTGTGAGAGAATGAGAGAGGCTGTATCTATCCAACACTCACCTGTCACACTGTATCAGAGAATGAGAGAGGCAGTATCTATGCAACACTTACCTTTCACATATTATCAGAGAATGAGAGAGGCAGTATATATCCAACACTCACCTGTCACAGAGTGTGAAAGAATGAGAGAGACAGTATCTCTCCAACACTCACCTGTCAAATTGTGTCAGAGAATGAGAGTGGCAATATCTATCCAACACTTACCTGTCACACTGTATCAGAGAATGAGAGAGGCAATATCTATGCAACACTTACCTTTCACATTGTATCAGAGAATGAGAGAGGCAGTATCGATCCAACACTCTCCTGTCACAGAGTGTGAAAGAATGAGAGAGACAGTATCTGTCCAACACTCACCTGTCACATTGTGTCAGAGAATGAGAGTGGCAGTATCTATCCAAAACCCACCTGTCACACACTGTCAGAGAATGAGAGAGGCAGTAGCTATCCAACACTCACCTGTCACATTGTGTCAGAGAATGAGAGAGGCAGTATCTATCCAACACTTACCTATCACATAGTCTCAGAGAATGAGAGAGGCAGTATCTATCCAACACTCACCTGTCACGTCGTGTCAGAGAATGAGAGCGGCAGTATCTATCCTCTACTCACCTGTCACATTGTGTCAGAGAATGAGAGAGGCAGTATCAATCCAACACTCACCTGTCACGTCGTGTCAGAGAATGAGAGCGGCAGTATCTATCCTCTACTCACCTGTCACATAGTGTCAGAGAATGAGAGAGACTGTATCTATCCAACACTCACCTGTTACACTGTATCAGAGAATGAGAGAGGCAGTATCTATCCAACACTTACCTGTCACACTGTATCAGAGAATGAGAGAGGCAGTAGCTATCCAACACTCACCTGTCACATTGTGTCAGAGAATGAGAGAGGCACTATCTATCCAACACTTACCTATCACATAGTCTCAGAGAATGAGAGAGGCAGTATCTATCCAACACTCACCTGTCACGTCGTGTCAGAGAATGAGAGCGGCAGTATCTATCCTCTACTCACCTGTCGCAGAATGTCAGAGAATGAGAGAGGCAGCATCTGTCCAACACTCACCTGTCACATAGTGTCAGAGAATGAGAGAGACTGTATCTATCCAACACTCACCTGTCACACTGTATCAGAGAATGAGAGAGGCAGTATCTCTGCAACACTTACCTTTCACATATTATCAGAGAATGAGGGAGGCAGTATCGATCCAACACTCTCCTGTCACACAGTATCAGAGAATGACAGAGGCAGTATATATCCAACACTCACCTGTCACAGAGTGTGAAAGAATGAGAGAGGCAGCATCTGTCCAACACTCACCTGTCACATTGTGTCAGAGAATGAGAGTGGCAGTATCTATCCAAAACTCACCTGTCACACAGTGTCAGAGAATGAGAAAGGCAGTAGCTATCCAACACTCACCTGTCACATTGTGTCAGAGAATGAGAGAGGCAGTATCTATCCAACACTTACCTGTCACACTGTATCAGAGAATGAGAGAGGCAGTATCTATCCAACACTCTCCTGTCACATAGTATCAGAGAATGAGAGAGGCACTATCTATCCAAAACTCACCTGTCGCAATATATCAGAGAATGACAGAGGTAGTATCTATGCAACACTTACCTATCACATAGTATCAGAGATTGAGAGAGGCAGTGTCTATCCAACACTCTCCTGTCACTCAGTATCAGAGAATGAGAGAGGCAGTATCTATCCAAAACTCACCTGTCACACAGTCTCAGTGAATGAGAGAGGCAATATCTATCCAAATGTCACTTGTCACACATTGTCAGAGAAAGAGCGAGGCAGTATCTATCCTAAACTCACCTGTCACATTGAATCAGGGAATGATAGAGGCAGTATCTATCCAACACTCACCTGTCACATAGTGTGAAAGAATGAGAGAGACAGTATCTGTCCAACACTCACCTGTCACATTGTGTCAGAGAATGAGAGTGGCAGTATCTATCCAAATCCCACCTTTCACACTGTGTCAGAGAATGAGAGAGGCAGTATCTATCCAACATTCACCTGTCACATTGAGTCAGAGAATGAAACTGGCAGTTTCAATCCAAAACTCACCTGTCACACAGTGTCAGAAATGAGAGAGGCAGTATCTATCCAACACTTATCTGTGAGATGGTGTCAGAGAATGAGAGATGCACTAATCTATCCAAAACTCACCTGTCACATAGTCTGGGAGAATGGGAAAGGCAGTATCTATCCTACACTCACCTGTCACATAGTGTCAGAGAATGAGAGAGGCAGTATCTATGCAACACTTCCCTTTCACATATTATCAGAGAATGAGAGAGGTAATATCTATCCAAATGTCACTTGTCACACAGTGTCGGAGAATGAGAGAGGCAGTAACTATCCGACATTTATGTGTCACATAATGTCAGAGAATGAGAGTGGCAGTATCTATCCAAATCCCACCTGTCACACTGTGTCAGAGAATGAGAGAGGCAGTATCTATCCAACACTCTCCTGTCACATAGTGGCAGAGAATGAGAGAGGCAGTTACTATCCAACACACACCTGTCACATAGTCTCAGAGAATGAGAGAGGCAGTATCTACTCAACACTCACCTTTCTCATAGTGTGAAAGAATGAGAGAGACAGTATCTGTCCAAAACTCACCTGTCACATTGAGTCGGAGAATGAGAGTGGCAGTATCTATCCAAAACCCACATGTCACACAGTGTCAGAGAATGAGAGAGGCATTATCTATCCAACACTCATCTATCACATGGTTTCAGAGAATGAGAGGGGCTGTATCTATCCAACGCTCAACTGTCACATTGTATCAGAGAATGAGAGTGGCAGTATCTATCCAACACTCACCTGTCACACTGTATCAGAGAATGAGAGAGGCCGTATCTATCCAACACTTACATGTGAGATGGTGTCAGAGAATGAGAGATGCACTAATCTATCCAAAACTCACCTGTCACATAGTGTCAGAGAATGAGAGAGGCAGTATCTATCCAAAACTCACCTGTCATTTAGTGTCAGAGAATGAGAGAGGCGCAATCGATCGAAAACTCACCTGTCACACAGTGTCAGAAAATGAGAGAGGCACTATCTATCCAACACTTACCTGTGAGATGGTGTCAGAGAAAGAGAGATGCACTAATCTATCCAAAACTCACATGTCACATAGTGTCAGAGAATGAGAGACGCAGTATCTATCCAACACTCACCTGTCACACTGTATCAGAGAATGAGAGAGGCAGTATATACGCAACACATACCTTTCACATAGTATCAGAGAGTGAGAGAGGCAGGATCTATCCAACACTCTCCTGTCACAAAGTATCAGAGAATGAGAGAGGCAGTATCTATCCAACACTCTCCTGTCACACAGTATCAGAGAATGAGAGAGGCAGTATCTATGCAACACTTACCTTTCACATACTATCAGAG